>NC_041388.1:211628389-211646683 GCF_002162155.2 Triticum dicoccoides
CCCTACCCCCTGGGTGCGCCCTCCATCCTTGTGGTTGCCTTGTGACTCCTCTGACTTCATCTCCAAGTCTCCTGGTTGTCTTCTGGTCCAAGAAAAATCATCGTGAAGGTTTCATTCCATTTGGACTCCGTTTGGTATTCCTTTTCTGCAAAACTCAAAAACAAGGAAAAAAACAGAAACTGGCACTAGGCTCTAGGTTAATAGATTAGTCCTAAAAATAATATAAAATAGCATATTAATGCATATAAAACATCCAAAACAGATAATATAATATTATGGAACAATAAAAAATTATAGATATGTTGGAGGCATATTAACAATGCATTTGGATATAGAGAATAAAACTAGCATGCCTAAATCACATAACTTGCCAACTGACATAAGATTGAATCCAAGGGATTGAACAAGTAGCACATCATCAATAGATTTGTCCTTAGAAATAGCAATTTTACCTAAGACAATTACCTTCCCTTTGTTGTTGTTGCCAAAAGTGATATACTTCAGAGGAGAAGCAGTGAAGTTGGGGTCGACAAACAACGACTTGTCTCTGGTCGTATGACTAGTGCATCCACTGTCCATAATTCATTCATTACACCCGAAGACATAGTCCTGCAGAAGAATTAGGCTTTCTTAACCACCCACATCTTTGCAGGTGGCTTCGAAACAAATGAACGAGCAGGATGTGATTTCTTTCGATAAGCATAGTTGTTTCTCGATGAGGAGCGAGGAATAAGAATTGAAATTCTTTCCAGATGAATGAGCATAGTGATTGTATCATGTATGCATATATTCATTCTGTCGAATTCTTTACGCCTGCGTGGTTAGTCGAGTAGAAATAGGCAGGGCATCAACAGTTTTCTTAGGCACCCAAATGGTTTTCTTTGGGGGGCCATTTCTATTGTTCGGTCCAACATAGCGAGCAATAGTTTCACCCGTTTATCTTTGAACAACTTATAGTTTTCCAGGAATGGGAGAGTTATATCCCGAAGATAATGCAGGGTCGAGCATTTTGCTCTTTGCATGAACCCACATAGTCTGAGGATATTGATGTGGTTCCCAGTTGTCAGGACCGGATTTTCGGGATATCATTTTCCTAGAAAATAGTCCTTGTGCGCACCAGCCCCAGGATTACTGTTAGCTGATGAGGCACCAACTTGATACAGAAATTCCAAGCAAAATACAAAATATGTAGTACAAGACCATTCTGGCCTATGAGTACAACACACTGTTTCTAGTGGCTGATGGTGGAAGCGGTTTGTGGTACATCAGTGTCTATGGGACTCCATTTCCCACAGGAACAGCTGACCTGGATAACTCCTATCTTCGCGGGGCTGCTACCACCATTGCGTAGGTTCCGGAGCTGTCATAGAAACGCTCCTCTCCATGCAAGAAATCTAGCCAAGACAATAGCCAGGGACAAGCCAGTGAGTACTTTGAATGTACTCGCAAACATTATGAACACAGGTATAATATAACAAATGATAATCATGCTCTGAAATATTCTATGATCATAACGTCAGTCACAAAATAAGAATCTATGATGCATGCAAGCTGGTTATTCATATACAACATGGATATGCAATAGAATGCACCGATCGGGTGTCTGAAGCGACGCCTCGAAGGGATAATAATATAAAGCATGCCTCAGTCAGGCGTCTGAGCGACACCACATAAGGGCTTATAAATGACCGAGGTGCTCCTCTCTTCTTCCTCACACCTGGCCTCGCTTCTCCTTCTCCTTCCTTCTCCTCCATTTCTGTTAGCAGGAGCTCGAGACGAGGCTCTAATGGCGATGGTGATGCCGGACTGGTACATGATCCTGATGTGCGGAGGGTTGGCGGCATTGTTGGGGTTCTCTGCGCTCTTGTGCGTGATGATCCTCGATGATCATCGTGATGCTGCTGCTCGAGTGTTAGCTCTCCACGGTGGCGGTGATCATGAGGATTAAGTGCGGTGTCGGGTGTTAACTGATGTCAGTGTGTTGGAGGCAAATTGCACCCGAATAATTACCCACAAATCTCTCCTTCAGAGACTTAGGTGTGCTAGGGGGGTGATCAGTTAGGTGCACGTGGATTTGCAATTAGTGCACGTGGTCGAGTGGTTGTGGTTGCGAGTCTGCTGTCGTGGTGCTGCGCGAATAAAAATCTATGTTGTGAAGAGATATACGCTGCAACAACTCAGGGAAAAATCTCACTTCAGAATTTACCGAGAGCGAAATCAGTTAACAAAATTAACAGCAGTAAAAACTACTCTCATTAATTGAAACCAAATATTTAATTCATCGCACAAATTTAGGGTACCACACATAAGTTGCAACACATAACTAGATGTTGGGACAATAAACATAGCAGTGACGTCTAAAATGAAAATGGCAAATAGACAGGGTCCTGAGAAAACGTCTCTGGTACTGGGGCACACTCTCCTTCTATTAGGGGAAGCAGATTGACTAGTCGATGAATGCATCGCTCCTGGTCGGGCCTCAGTGGTCTGCCGATGGCGATCTGAGGATTTAAATCAGCAAGGCTCTGGAGATAACCCATTACCCGCTGGGTCAAACGCTCTTGAGCGATGACATACTGGGCAAGGTTGGCCAGCACTGGGTCTCTCTCAATTCGTCCATCGGGAAAAGATGCTACTTCTCTGGGTGCTGCACGACTCGGGAAGTAATAATACCCTTGTTCGCTGGCATAGGGTACCGCGAATCGAAGGCGAGCAAGCGCTTCGTACGTAGCAGCTTCTATGGCCATTTGCAGAGTCGGCATAGATTTTCCCACGAAGGAGACTTCCGTTGGGTCTTGGTTTGGGTTTGCGGGAGGAATGTGCACCACTGCCCAATATTTCGAGGTGGAAGGGGTGATCCTCGATTTGAGCAACTCGTACTGGGGTGGATGGGTAGAGTTCATGGTATTGCAGGTAAAGTCCCACAATATTTTAACAAAACTACCTGGGGTTGCATCTGGAGTTCTCAGATAAATACTAGGGCTCGGCATGGCAAGGAATGGCTGTGAGGGTTGTGCACAAGGTGAGGGGCACTTGGCAAGGTCACGAGGTGGCCTTTTATATAGCATCTGGGCTGGGTCATTTATCACGGTGAGGGGCATCTAGTTTGTCGGTTCTGCTCTATGGGGTCGGGGTCAATGTCACAGATACACATATCTCACAAAAGTGACGTATTATTGTGGGTGTCATCGGGGGTGGTTTTGGTGGCTACGCCCGGAATTAAAAATGTAACCATACACCAACATACTTATGCATGGCTACTATTAAAAATAGGGGCGCACAAGCAGACAGCATTTAATTATGGCAATACAAGATCACACAATTACAGGGCGTGGACATACTAAGACTCGGTACTACTCGAGTGACTTAGTCTACCTCGTTTATATCTAAGTGGGTGTGCCTTGTGGACGTCGAGGCTTCTCCATGGGTTTCTCCATCGGGGTTAGCTGGATGGAGTTGAGGGGCTGCAGGGTCGGGGTAGTGATGGTGACCATCGCGGGGGTTGTTGGCCACAATCCCGTTGGAGCGTGTTCCCAAAAGGCGACGAAGCACTTCTGGGGACACCAAAGCATTTTGGTCGATGGCTGGGGCAGGCCTCAAGGACTCGATCGGTTGTCCGAACAGCACGACTGGGTTGTCGGCGTCAAGCTCATCTTCTCCTCTTGCCGAGGCTCGGCGAACCAGTTCTCCATGAGCTGTGATCAGATCAAGGGTGATTTGATCGAACAGTTCCTCTAGTGCACTTACATAGCGCACCAGATGCAACAATGCAGGATCCGTCTCGTGATCTCCGTTGGCAACCTGGGGTGGCTTACCATACCCGTTACGGCTGGGGTAGTAGTAGAATGAGCGACAGTTAACTTTGGCGACAAGTGCCGGAGTTGAACTATAGCCTCTCGAGCAGCTAGTTGGATGGCTTGTGGCTCAAAGGAAGTTGTCCTTCCGGTGAACCTGTAGGGACGTTCTGGTGATAGACCCCTACCATAGACGTGAATAGTGGCCCAGAATTGATGGCTCTCACCGCTCATGGGCCCTTGGTACACAACATATTCTGGGGGCTCTTCTAAAGCAAAGGCACGGCGGGTGAGGTTTGCTAGTACGGTCACAAAACCTCCAAGGTTGGTTGCTGTGGTTTCATTGTGAACAATGGGGCTAGGTATTTTGGCTTGGTTTTGGCGTAGAGGCTATGATGTGCTGGGTTGGGGCTAGCGTGCCCTTTTTATAGATCAAGGGAACGGAGTCTTCCTTCGCATGCTTGCGAAAGAACAATTTAGGCATCGGTCACTGGCGCGTGATCGACAGGCTAAGCTGATAGGTTGGGCACCGACTGCCAAAAGGTGTCGGGGTCACTGTGTGGCTATCTTACATGAGAAGCTTGGCTGGGGTTAGGTTAAGGTACGGTGGGTTGATTAACCTAGGTTTATTGACCTGGCCAAGATAGGATTCACCAATGGTCAGCCTGGCTCTGATACCAAGGTTGTCAGGACCGGATTTTTGGGATATCATTTTCCCAGAAAATGGTCCTTGTGCTCACCAGCCCCAGGATTACTTTTAGCTGATGAGGCACCAACTTGATACAGAAATTCCAAGAAAAATACAAAATATGTAGTACAAGACCATTCTGACCTATGAGTACAACACAAGGTTTCTAGTGGCTGATGGCGGAAGCGGTTAGTGGTACATCAGTGTCTATGGGACTCCATTTCCCACAGGAACAGTTGACCTGGATAACTCCTATCTTCGCGAGGCTGCTATCACCATTGCGTAGGTTCCGGAGCTGTCATCGCAACGCTCCTCTCCATGCAGGAAATCTAGCCAAGACAATAGCCAGGGACAAGCCAGTAAGTACTTTGAATGTACTCGCAAACATTATGAACACATGTATAATATAACAAATGATAATCATGCTCTGAAATATTCTATGATCACAACGTCAGTCACAAAATAAGAATATATGATGCACGCAAGCAGGTTATTCATATACAACATGGACATGCAATAGAATGCACCGATCGGTTGTCTGAAGCGACGCCTCGAAGGGATAATAATATAAAGCATGCCTTAGTCGGGCGTCTGAGCGACACCACATAAGGGCTTATAAATAAAAGAAATAACAAGCATGCCATAGTCGGGCGTCTATGCGACACCACATAAAGGGCTTATAAATAATTTAAATAACAAGCATGCCACAGTCAGGCGTCTGAGCGACACCACATAAAGGGCTTATAAATAATTTAAATAACAGGCATGCCACAGTCGGGCGTCTGAGCGACACCACATAAAGGGCTTATAAGAGAATAATCACAGTGAATATCCAGGAGGTAGAACCGTCCCAAGGATACCCGATAATTCAAATCATGTATGGTTAGTCCATAATAATAGTAATCATAATCATCATGAGTCACAAGTCATGGTCCATGTTCTAGTTTAGCAATTTTTCCTCTGAAGACCGACACTTGACCCATCCCAGAATGTAGTCCTTAACCATGGACACGGCTATTCGAATAGATATAATCTCTGCAGAGGGTGTACTCTTTACCCACGAGTAACGGATTCCTATAGTCCATCGGGATTAATTCCGTCTTTGGTCTTTTAATTGAAAACACACCTGACCGCACACACTAGCCTAACTTACCGGTGTCTGGAATCACCCACGACACCCGTTAAGCAAAACTCTAAGTGGGGGGGTACAACCTCGACTAGCATGGGATCACAAAATTTATAACGCGCGCAAACTAGGGGAGCTACCCCCTCGGCTCCAACCGGAAACACCCATGCCCCCGGACCAGGTGGCATGCCTACCGGATGCAGCCGGTATCATCCACCATGGCCTCTCTGTACGATGTGTGCTAGGAAGGGGTTGACAACTTATTGAACCGTACCCTACCTATGGCAGGGACAAGTGGTAGTACGAAACAAGTATGGGGGTTACTGGAACAAGACTCGATCTATGGTCGACTCGGGAGGTTAAAGCATTTCCTGCGTGATAAGCATAAGAGATATATTTCACATCAATCAGATAGAATCACCACTCATCATACCTCACCATGCCTTACCGGACATAACCGTCTCGACGAAGAACTAGAGACAAGCTCGTGTCTACCCAAGACAGAGACTTTCCCGGATTCCTTCCGGTAGGCATGAAAGGCATACGAGGGTGATTACTATCAGAAGCATATCAAAATCCCAACAGCAAGGAATCATCATTATGCACTCATGAATATGATCATAGCACCACATAAAATACCGAATACTTCGCGTCAAGGTGGTGTCGTATTTGCATCAAACGACACACAACAAATATTATGTCGGGGTTCAGAATGCTTGCCTTTAAGAGTATGCAAGTGGGGGTGCACTTTTGAAAGTTGTTTCCCTCTCCAAAATCCTATTTAAGAAAATTTCAAATTAACACATAGTTTCAAAACAGTACAAAAATTTGTTCAGAATTTTTTTCAAATAAACATGAAAAAAACTAGACAAAATTTGAGAAACAACAAAAAAAGAACCAAATAAATTGGACTTATATTTAAAAAGTTACAGGCAGTCAAAGTTTAGTCAAAGTCTGTTTTTAATAAAAATCAGAAAAAGAAAATGGTTCGGGGAGTAATACGTTTTCGAACAGGAGGAAACGTACTCTGGGTTTTGCGCTTCCACTAAAGCCAGCGCGGTCGTCGCTGGGTCACTGACAGTGGGTCCATCGGGCCCACTGGTCAGGTTTGACCAGTCGCCCGCGTCTTCTTTCTCCTTTGGCCGAGCAGAGGCGGAGCTCCGGCGATTGCCGCCGACGAACGGAGGCTCCCCAGGGGATTCCGAGGACAGGGATGGATCCGCCAGTCCAGTGCGGTCCTCCCAGTGGTTGAGAGGGTCGTGGGGACAAAGGGGGTCGCCGGCGGCGAGCTCCGCGGCGGACGGTGGCTTCTGGTGGATCGGGGTCTCGAGCTACGGTGGCTCCCGATCGATTTTGAGAGGTGGGGTGGCTCCGCAAGGTCTAGGGGAGTCGGACAGTGGCACTGGATGGACGGGGGAGGCCCTGCTCGCGATGAATGGGACCGGAGCATGGCGGCGGCCGAACTGACCGGAGACGGGGAAGACGGCCTCCCTTCATAGATTGCTGGCTATGGGAGCACTAGGGGGATGGTCTGAGGTCGCCTGAGGGTCTGGACGAGCTCGGGGGCTCCTTTTATAGGCGGTCGAGGTCGGTTCCGACGGTGGCAGTGGATAGGAACGGCGAACCGCCGTTCTGTAGCCAGGGGGCGCGTGGCGATGGCTGGCGGGGTCTGGCAGGGCGAGAGGATGAGCTTGAGTTGTTCCAGGTGCAGCTGGTGGGCGAGGGTGGTCGGGGCGGCGCCGTCCATGGCAGGAGCCTGCTGCGGCCCCCCGCTATCTACGATGGCGGACCTGACGGTGGCGCTGCGGGGCTCCAGGGGTGGCTTGGATGGCAATGATGAGCGGATGAGAACGAGGCGCGGCCCTGCGGGCGAGCAAAGGCCAGGGGCAGGCTGCGGTGGCTCGGTTGCGCGCGCACGTGCAAAACGTGCGCTCTGGGCGCGCCCAGAGCACGCACGCCAGGTGCTCGATGAAATGCCAACGCATGCCAGGAGGCTTGGATGAGGCTGGGGATTAACAGGTCTAGGTTAGAGTTGGCTAGGAGATTAGTGGGCATGGCTGCTGGGTTAGGGGATCAAGTCCACAATGTAGACTAAAAACTATGCCCAAAACTGGCCATGCACACAAGGTGCTCGACAGAATGCCATGGGCATCTGGGTATCTCTTCTGGTGGCCACAATCTCCAGATCAGAGTCTCTTTAGGTGTAGGTGATGGTGGCAAGGTTAGTTTGGCAAGACCAGAAACTTGTTAGTGCAAGTTTTGCCAATTTTCAGTTCTGGACAAAAAATGAAAGGCATTGTTGCATGGACCAAAAATACTCCAATGGGTCCAATCTCCTCGACTTAAGGGTTTGGTAGAGTGGTCTATGAGCAGGAGAAAAATCATGGGTAATAGGGAAAGATAAAATATGGTTGCAGTAGAAAATACCCAACTAGACCAGAGAGCAAAAGAGGATGATTTGCTCAAATCTTTCAAAGAACACCAATGGGTTTTTGCATAAAGTTGAATTATACACTACTACTAACATCTCCCAACTTTGGTGGAATTTATAAAGACATATTTAAATAGGTTGTAGTGCAAATTACAAACTGGACCAGATTTGAAAACTTGGGGTAGGGCTCAAAATTTCCAAATGACTAAAAGAGATTTTCGCATAAAAGTGATGTGGGAACATCACATGACATCCTCAAATTTTGGTGGGGATTTTAAAGAAGTATTTGAAAGGGTTGTAGTGCAAATGGAACCCTAAAACTTATGAAAAATCTTTTTTAAAGAAATAAAGCTCAGGAAAATTAATTGTAGAAATAATTCCACTGATAGAAGAAATGTTCTTGGGAAGATATACAGGTCCAACAATATTTTTGAAAGGTATTCACTTGGGGTGAATACTCCACAATTCAGGAGAAAAGAGTGGTTCTGAATTAAAGGAAATCCAGAAAATAAAACTTTAATTTACCAAGGCAAAATTTTAATTAATAAATCATGGTTAAATTTTTGGGGTGTTAGACCAGTAAGTGCCATTTTCATTTAATTTCCTTTTGAAACCAATACCTTTCTTTCTGGGATTTTTGTGAAGAATAGATTTCTTGAGAGCATCACAGAGGGTTTGGTGCCCTTTGAGAGATTTAAACATTCGTGTATGAAGAAGATCCTTCAACCTAGCATTTTCATCGGAAACATAACTATTTTCCTCGATTTAGGGGTTAGCACTCACAAATGATTCAACATTAGATTCAGCATTGCTTCTTTCAAGACATTTTAAACATGGTGGCCCAAACACTGTAGGTTTCTCCTTGAGTTGTTGGGTGAGAAGAGAATTTTCTCTCAACAAGTCTTCATGAGCTTCTCTCAGTGCCTCGAGTTCCTGTTTCCTTTTCAGGAAATCATAGGTCAATCTCACATGGTCTGCTGAGAGAAAATCATGACGAGTTGTGAGTTCATCCATTCGTGACTTGAGAGTAGCATACTCTTCGGTCAGCGACTGATTCTTTTCCATCTCCACCAACAACCCTTCGGACTTCCTAAGGGTTTTCTCAATTTTCTCAAGAGAGTTTTGTTGAATGTTGGCAATTTTGATCAACATAGCATGGCCATCCTTATCAAAAGAATATTGATCACTTGAGTGAACATTGTGATGTTTGAGGGGTACCTTTTCTTTTCATCATTGCTTGACGAGTTCCCGAAGAAATTTGTCGTTGGGGAAGAGGCCATGCTATGCCAGCCATGCCTGAGTTGGAATCCTCATTGGAATCACTTTCTTCTTCGGAAGCAGATGATTCTTCTTCTTCAGAGTCTATCTCCTTGCCGATGCATGCCTTGGCCTTGTGATAGGTACTCTTGCGGTTGGAGGATGACTTGGAAGTTTTCTTTGAGGAAGATCTTGACGAAGATTTTGAGGTGTGTCTTTCTTCTTGAAGAACTTTTTCGTTTTCTTCTCATCATCGGAGTCATAGTTCTTGCTCTTGCCTTTGCTTCGATAGTTACTCGAATCATATCTCCCACTAGCACGAATTTCAGCTTCTTAGAGAGGGCAGTCCAAAATGAAGTGTCCAGGCTTTTTGCACTTGAAACAGTTTTATTCTCCGGTAGGTTTTGAGGATTTTGAACCTCCAGAGTTGCTTGAACTTCTTTTCTAGAACTGGCTCTTCTTGTGGAAATGTTGGAATCGCTTTGTGATCAATGCGAGATCCTTGCTGAGTCGTTCTGGATCATCAGAATCTTCTTCGGCATTTCCATCAGAGGATGAATCAGCCACAGCTTTGAGAGCATAGTTTTTGCATTGAGTTGGGCCATATAGATCTCTCTTTTCTTCTTCTTGTTCTTCATGAGTGTTCAGTCTCTCCATAACATCAGCAGAGTTGAGGCTCTTGAAATCAGGACGCTCTCGAATCATCAGAACAAGTGTGTCAAATGAGGTGTCAAGGGATCGAAGCAGTTTATTCACAACTTCATGGTCAGTGATGTCTTTAGCGTCGAGTCCTTGAAGTTCATTGGCTATGTCACTGAGGTGATCGAAGGTTTGCTGACAGCTTTTATTTCCAATGCGCTTGAAGCGATTGAACTTCATCCGAAGAGTATCAATCTGAGCTTCCTTTTGAGTTGACACTCCTTCATTGATCTTTTCGAGGACATCCCATAGTTCTTTTGCAGTTTCACATTGTCAATACTGAAGGAATTGAGCTCGAGAGAGATGGCCACCAATTTCATCTTTGGCTTGAGCGTCCAGCTGAATGAGCTACTTTTCTTCATCGGTACGTGCTTGACGAATAATAACTATGAACCCGATCTACACAATGTTCTAGATGTCATCATCTATAGCTCGAAGTCCGATCTTGATCTTCTCCTTCCAGAAGGGTAACCCGTCCCATCGAATATGGGAATCTTGAGATGCGATTTGTAGTTCAGTGAAGGAGTACTTTCCTCTGATACCAACTGTAGGAACGAAGTATGTCTACCAGAGGGGGTGAATGGGAGTTTTAAATTTTCTTCAAAAAAACTTAAATCTATCAGAACCCAGCAGCGGAATAAACAACAAACAGACTAAGAAGAACTACAATAGATGACTGATGGGAAAATAAAACACGCATCAAAGTAAAATACACGAATAGAATGCATTGAAGGTAAACTTGAGTAACATAGGTAACATAAGGTGCCCGATGGCGACAAGGTATTTGTTTGACCAATTCATCCTTCTGCATAAGGACTACGTCTGGTTGGAGGGGCTGAGAATTAACACGGAAGATAAACTCTCTTCACCCTATTCTCCTCAACAATCGATTCATCAACCGATGCCGATCACTCGTGGTAGATACTTGAAGGCGATCTCAAACCTTTACAGACTTCTTCTTCGAGAACCACAATTACTCTTGGTCTCTGAAGAAATTAACACCTAACTGTCTACAGAGTTTGCAGCTCTAAAGAGTAATAGGCGGATCATACTAAACTTAGATTCCAGTGATGCTGAAATTCTTCGGCTCTAGGGTTTTTCTCTCAGTGGATCTTAAACTCAAATCGCTCAGAGAAGGAGTTGTGTTGACGCTCTAAAATGGCATGATCGCAAAGAGTAACTTGAGACTATAATGAGATGAGGTTAAGATTATGAGTTCATGTCACCATTTGATGGCTCTCTTCAAGATGATCGAAATAGATATGAAGATGGTGCAAAACAGAGCTCAGATGCGAAAGATATGATAATTTCGGAGATACCCATGTTGACATCATATTAGAAAATGGCATGAAAAATAATTAAGATGGCCTCTGATGGCAAAAAGGTACAACTACAAAGTTCTTCGTCTCGTCAAAACATATGATTTTGATATAAAAATCGTCTTAATCCAAGGTCGTATGTAAAAGTTACAGGAAAAAACAGTGTGTTGAGCAGTATTTGGCCAGATCATTCGGCCGCAGGCCGGATGAATGACCCTAACATCCAGTCTATTATCCGGATAAATTAATAAAACCATAAATTTCGGCCCCCTTGAAGCCGGATCATCCAGATGGCACCTAGATCATCCGACGAATCCGGACATCCGGAGAACTTTTTCTGCTACAGACTTTAGAAAATGCCCCAAAACACCCTTAAGATTCCCTCAAATCTAAAAGTGTTCGGCATGAAAGTTGTGGTATCTTCGAGATGATTGATTTTGATGTAAAAATCATCCATATCTGAGGTCGTGTGTGGATTCTAGAGCCAAAACAGTGATGCGCTATCAGAAAACTGGGCTAGGCCAGATCATCCGAGCCTCGAGCCGAACATTCGGGCCGGAGGTCGTGAATAGTCCGTGTTTTGTTAGGTTTTGATGATTTGGATGGCTAGGCAAGTCCTTTTCTTGTATGGAAAGTCCATCCGCCCCTTATATAGGCAAGAGTTGACGGCCGATTGAACAACAACACATAATCGATCTATCATCTACCACTTTTATCTCTCTCCCTCGTTCTTCTTGTTCCTCGTTCTTCATTCGTTCTTCATTTGTAGGGCGGCGTACCTCTAGGCCCTAGGGGTGATCACATCGACCTAGGGCATCCCATAGTCAGTTTGGATGTTCTAATTTGCTCAGAGGGTTTGGGTGTTCTAATATTACTTTTGTTGACCACAATTGAAGCTTTAGCATGATCCTTTGTTCTAACATGGAATGGTGCTTTCTCAATATAAGCAGTAGGAACAATAGGATCAACATTATAAGTAATAGTTTCTTATTCAACTTTAATGGGTTCAGCTACTTTAACTTCAATGGGAGGATGATATTTAAACCACTTCTCCTTTGGGAGATCAACATGAGTAGCAAATGATTCACAAAAAGAAATTACTATCTCAAAGTCAATTCCATATTTAGTGCTAAAATCAGGAAAAGCATCAGTATCCACAAATGATTTAACACAATCGAACTTAAGGTTTATACCTGACTCTTTACCTTTGTCGAGTTCCCAATCTTCAGATTTTCATTTAATTCTTTCCAATAAATCCCATTTGAATTCAACATCCTTCTTCATATAGGAACCAGTACAAGAAGTATCAAGCATGGATCGATCATTATGAGAAAGCCGAGCATAAAATTTTGAATAATAATTTCTCTTGAGATCTCATGATTGGGGCGTGAATATAACATTGACTGAATCCTCCCCCAAGCTTGAGCGATACTTTCTCCTTCACGAGGCCAAAAATTATATATATAATTCCGATCACGGTGAACCAGATGCATAGGATAAAACTTTTGATGAAATTCCAATTTCAATCGATTGTAGTTCCATGATCCAATATCATCCAATAGCATATACCATGTCAATGCCTTTCCCTTCAAAGATAAATGGAATACCTTCTTCTTGACAACATCCCGGGGCATACCTGCAAGCTTAAATAATCCACAAACTTCATCCACATAGATTAGGTGCATATCGTGATGTAATGTTCCATCTCCTGCATATGGATTAGCTAGCAGTTTCTCTATCATACCCGAAGGAATTTCATAATAAATATTTTCAGTAGGTGCAGTAGATTGAGGAGCAACTCTTTGCTCTTCCTGTCGAGGTGAAGAGACCCCGAACAATCCCCTCAAAGGATTATTTTCCACAGTAACAAGTGATAGTAAATTTCAGCACACTATATAAATGTTTCCTTACCAAATTCCACTTACCAAAGGCGCTTCACTCCCCGGCAATGGTGACAGAAAAGAGTCTTGATGACCCACAAGTATAGGGGATCTATCATAGTCCTTTAGATAAGTAAGAGTGTTGAACCCAACGAGGAGCAGAAGGAAATGACAAGTAACAGATAGTTCTGTGATAAGATAAATCATAATGGGTAACAAGTAAATAAAGTAACAAAGGTGCAGCAAGGTGGACCAATCCTTCTTGTAGAAAAGGACAAGCCTGGATGAACTCTTATATAAAGCAAAGCGCTCCAAAGGACACATGGGAATTATTGTTTAGTTAATTTTCATCATGCTCATATGATTCGCGTTCGTTACTTTGATAATATGATATGTGGGTGGACCGGTGCTTGGGTGCTACCCTTCCATGGACAAGCCTACCACTTTTGATTAACCCCTCTCGCAAGCATCCGCAACTATGAAAGAAGAATTAAGGTAAACCTAACCATAGCATGAAACATATGGATCCAAATCAACCCCTTACGAAGCAATGCATAAACTAGGGTTTAAGCTTCTGTCACTCTAGCAACCCATCATCTACTTATTACTTCCCAATGCCTTCCCCTAGGCCCAAATAATGGTGAAGTGTCATGTAGTCGACGTTCACATAACACCACTAAAGGAAAGACAACATACATCTCATCAAAATATCAAACGAATACCAAGTTCACATGATTACTTATAACAAGACTTCTCCCATGTCCTCAGGAACAAACGTAACTACTCACAAAACATATTTATGATCAAGATTAGAGGAGTATTAATTATCATTAAGGATCTGAAAATATAATCTTCCACCGGATAAACTGACTAGCATCAACTACAAGGAGTAATCAACACTACTAGCAACCCATAGGTACCAATCTGAGGTTTTGGGACCAAGATCGAATACAAGAGAAGAACTAGGGTTTGAGAGGAGATGGTTCTAGTGAAGATGTTGATGGAGATTGATCCCCTCTCAATGAGAGGACCGTTGGTGATGAGGATGGCGACGATTTCCCCCTCCCAGAGGGATGCTTCCCTGGCAGAACAGCTCCGCCGGAGCCCTATATTGGTTCTGCCCAGGTTCCGCCTTGAGACGGCGGCGCTTTGTCCTGAAAGCTTTCCTCTGATTTTTTAGGTCAGAACACATCATATAGCCAAAGATGGGCACCGGAGGCCTGCCAGGGGCCCACAAGGTTGGGGGCGCGCCCAGGGGGGTAGGGCGTGCCCTCCACCCTTGTGGCTGGCTGGTGGCCCCCCTCTGGTACTTTATTCACCCAATATTTTTTATATATTGCAAAAACATGCTCCATGAAGTTTTAGGGCTTTTGGAGTTGTGCAGAATAGGTCTCTAATATTTGCTCCTTTTCTAGTCCGGAATTCCAGTTGGCGGCATTCTCCCTCTTCATGTAAACGTTATAAAATAAGAGAGAAAAGTCATAAGTATTGTGATATAACATGTAATAAGAGCCCATAATGCGATAAATATCAATATAAAAGAATGATGCAAACTGGACGTATCAACTCTCCCAAGCTTAGACCTCGCTTGTCCTCAAGCGAAAGCCAAAATCGGAAAATATGTGCACATGTTTAGAGATAGAGGTATCGATAGAATAAAATATGGACATGAGGGCATCATGATCATCTTTAGAACAACAACATATAATGCCATATAATTTCATATGCTAAATTAACAATTCATTCACAAAGTAAAGTCTGAATCAGAAACTTCGTTGAAAACTAACAAACTATGATCTCAGTCATTGAAGCAATTGCAATTTATCATAACATTGGACAGAGTCAATTAAAGAGCTTTTCAGCAAGTCCACATACTCAACTATCATTTAATCTTCCACAATTGCTAACACTCACGCGATACTTACGGGTACAAAGTTTCAATCGGACACAGAGAAAGATAGGGGCTTATGGTTTCGCCTCCCAACTTCTTACCTCAAGGGTAATGTCAACAATTATACTTTATGATAACCTACATCCAAGTGGATATATATATATATATCCGGATCTCTCCAAGACACAGAGCTTGCCAAAGAAAAAAGTATAAAAAGGAAAGATGATGATCACCATGACTCTTGTATAAGGGTAGAAGATAAAAGTAAAAGATAGGCCCTTTGCAGAGGGAAGTAGAGGTTGTCATGCACTTTTATGGTTGGATGCACAAAATCTTAATGCAAAAGAACATCACTTTATATTGCCGCTTGTGATAAAGACCTTTATTATGCAGTCCATCGCTTTTATTTCTTCCATATCACAAGTTCGTATAAAGCTTATTTTCTTCACACTAATATATCATACATATTTAGAGAGCTATTGCTTGCACCGATGACAACTTACTTGAAGGATCTTACTCAATCCATAGGTAGGTATGGTGGACTCTCATGGCAAAACTGGGTTTAGGGATGTTTGGAAGCACAAGTAGTATCTCTACTTGGTGCAAAGAATTTGGCTAGCATGAGAGGGAAAGGCAAGATCAACATGTTGGATGATCCATGACAATATAACTTCTATTTGGATAAAAGAAAACATAACCTATTATGTTGTCTTCCTTGTCCAACATCAACTTTTTAGCATGTCATATTTTAATGAATGCTCACAATTACAAAAGATGTTCAAGATAGTATATTTATATGTGAAGCCTCTCTTTCTTTATTACTTCCTATTAATTGCAACAATGACCAAAACTATGTTTGTCAACTCTCAACAACTTTTATTCATCATACTCTTTATATGTGAAGTCATTACTCTCCATAAGATCAATATATGAGCCTATTTATTTCTTTTTATTCTTTCTTTTATTTAATTCCCTCAAGATCATAGCAAGAAAGCGAAGCTCTTATCTCAAAACTACTCTTTATTATATATCTCAAGGACTCGATTACATATAGGGAACATAGAGCAAAAACTCAAAGCTAGATCATACTAAATATTTATTCTACTAGATCAAGATATAATAAAAAAGATCGAACTAAGAAAACGATAAAGATAGAGGTGTGATGGTGATACGATACCGGGGCACCTCCCCTAAGCTTGGCAGTTGCCAAGGGGAGTGCCCATACCCATGTATTTAGATCTCTTTCTTCGGGGATGGTGATGAAGGAGTTTTTGATGAAGTAGGTTTTCCGTCCATCTTCCAAGGCATAGGCTCACCATCATAGAAGGATGATCGAGTCTCCGAGATCCTCGAATCTGCAGCCAAACTCATCCTCTTGAATCTATATTCATACTCACAGTTTTGGTTTTGCATGTCATAGATCTGGGTTTGTAGATGCTCGATTTTCTCATGAAGCCTGAAGATGGCCACCTCCATGCTCTTAGGATCTAGCTTGTGCTTGTTGGTGAACTCTGCGGTCATCATGTGATTTGCGTTGATTCCACGTTCCACCATCCTTGGCACTTGAAAACTTGTTACTCCATTGCTTCGAGCCTCGTCTCCACGCTTCCAATCTTCTTCAGGCCCTCAGCATCGCGGATGTGCAACACCACCTCATGTAACTAATGGCTTGAGGGTGTCGTAGCACCTCTACAAGGTAGGGGTTGATGACCTTCTCAAAAAACTTGTCCTTGGGGGTGCTTGGAGACGCCATGATGATCTAAATTTGTTAGAAACAAGAGCTCGAAACAAAAACAGGAGATATTGTCGTGGTACGGTGGTCAAAAGCCTTTGAGAGATTATAGAATGAATTTTTACCAGCCAAAACCAGTATTGTGCAAGAAAACAGAGTCCGGAAGGCACACGAGGTGACCATAAGGACGGGGGCGCTCCCAGGGGGTAGGGCGCGCTGTAAGTGCATCTAGTGCCACCCCTAGTTGGTTTTGGAGTATTGACGACAAACCTAGTTGAGGGACTGATGTGTTTGTGAGAATTGCAGGATAACACAGGTAGAAGTCCCTCATTGATTCGGTTTTCCCACCAGAGATGACCCCTAAAAATGTAAGAAGACATTGAAGACAAAGGTGGTATGTGAAGACATTCACATTGAAGACTATGACAAGAGAAGACATCGCATGAAGACTATGGAGCGTGAAGACTTAGTTCTTTCGTCGTTCTTTTTCTTCTTTGTTAAGTCATAGGAACCACCGTACTGTTAAGTGGGGTCCAAGAGAACCAGTCAGAAGGATTGAAGTGATGCTTAACCAAAATCCTATGTCTTCAAGTGAAGACTATGAGAGCAAATCTTGTCCAGAGTTGGATAAGTCAGCTTTGCTTGTAGCCCAAGTAAAGTTGTCGTGTGTGTTTGAAATCTGACCGTTGGAACACATGTCAGTTCCTTAGTGACCCAGGGTCATTTCGGACAAATCAGGTCGGGTTGCCTAGTGGCTATAAATAGCCCACCCCCTACAACCATAAACGGTTAGCTGCTCAGAGTTAGAGTACGGCTTTCTCGTTTGAGAGCAACCCACCTCGAAGCCTTTGAGAGAGAATTCCTTGCGAGGATAAAGCCCTAAACACCCAGAGCCAAAGAGTGTTAGGCATCACTTAAGTCTTCCAGTCTGTGTGATCTGAAGACTTATTACACTTGAGGACTGTGAATCCTCTAGCCGGTTAGGCGTCGCGTTCTGAGCATCCAAGAGTCATTGTGGATCGCTGGTGAACGAAGTGATTGGGCGAGGACTGGGTGTCCTTAGCTCAAGGAGAATAAGGTGAAGACAAGGTCTTCTGAGTTGAATCTCAGCCTCCCCAACCAGACGTACAGTTGTCACAGCAACTGGAACTAGTCCAACAAATCATTGTCTTCAACGAGTCACTGGTTTCATCCTTCCCTTCCCTTTGCTTAATGTTGGTCCTTGTGAAGTCATTGTATGATTGCATTATCTTTTGTCTTCACTGAGTGACTACTTGTTCTGATTGGCTTCACAATATCTTCCTACCTGATCTTACTGCCTAGCTGCTATTAGTCATTATGCTTTCACTTCATTGAATACTTGACTATGGTTTGCCTAGTGTAGTCTGCCTTCCGCTGCATGGTAATAGGTTCATTTCTATCGGTTGTGTTTGAAACTTCCATGTTTTGAAGACTTCCATAAAAATCTCCTATTCAC
>NC_041388.1:211646695-211688160 GCF_002162155.2 Triticum dicoccoides
CAATCACTAGCACTTTCAATTGGTATCAGAGCAAGGTACTCCCTTGTTCTGTGTGATTCGGTTTAACCACCTAGAGTTTTAGCTATGTCGACTGCAGGGATAATTAAGGTCTCCATTGCTTGCCCCGTCTTCGATGGAACTGAATATCCCTACTGGAAGAATAAGACGCGCATGCATCTTGAAGCCATTGATGTCGACCTATGGTATGTCGTCAAGAATGGTGTTCCCAAGGCTGGTGAAGGTGTCACCGCTGCTGATGTCAAGAAGTTTGTTCAACTAGACTCCACTGCCAAGAACATCATCTGTGGTCATCTGACCAAAGGACAGTATGGCCACATGAGTGCTTTGGAAACATCTAAGCTAGTCTGGGACTGGCTCTCCAAGGTCAATGAAGGCGTCTCAACCCAGAGAGATCAGAGAATCAGTGTCCTTCGCAACCTCTTCAACCGCTTCAAGAGAAATGACAATGAGAACGTCCAGCTCACGTTTGATCGACTCACTGACATCACTAATGAGCTTCAAGCTCTCGGCGCCACTGAGATCACCAAGCATGAAGTCGTCAAGACACTCCTGAGATCACTTGACAGCTCGTTTGACACCCTAGCCCTGATGATTCAAGAACGTCCTGATTTCAAGACACTCGATCCGTCTGACATACTTGAGAGGCTCAACACACATGAGTTTCAGCTTTCTGAGAAAAGAGACATCTACGGTCCCAACTATGGGCGAACTCGTGCCTTGAAGGCAAAAGTTGTCTCCTCATCTGAAGTAGAATCTGACAGCAGTTCTGATGATCCTGAAGACATTGGAAAGGAGCTTGCTATGCTTGTGAAGAAGTTCCAAAAATTCACCAAGAAGAAAGGCTTCAGAAAGTCTTCACGATCAAGCTCAAGAAATGATGAAGCTTCTACTCATGACTACAAGAAGAGAACATGCCACAAGTGCAAGAAACCTGGCCACTACATCTCTGAGTGTCCGCAGTGGGACAATGAGAACAACAAGAAGAAGAAGAGCAAGGAATATGACTCTGACGACAAGAAGAAGAAGAAATATTCAAAGTCTTCTTCCAAGTCTTCCTCAAAGTATTCATCACACAATAAGAGCTCATCTGGCAAGGCACGTGCGTTTGTTGGCAAGGAAATGGATTCAGGGGAGGAGTCCGCTTCTGAGGAGGCGGAGGTGGAGTCTGAGGAGGAGTCCGATTCTGGCGTTGCAAGTCTGGCTACAGCATATGTTGCCAAGTCCATCTTCAGCACTGAAGACAATGACTTCATCACCGACACCGATGCAAATGAAAAGGACTACTCTGCTCCTACCTACTGCTTCATGGCACGCGGTGCCAAGGTAAACACACTCACTGCTCACTATCAAACTTCTAGTGAAGATGACTCTGATTGTGGTTCCAAACCCAGCTACAAAACACTTGCTAAAATTGCAACTAAACAACAGAAAGCTATGGAACATATTCAAAAACTGTTAGACAAAAGCGATGATCTGTTAGACGCTGAAATGACTCGATCTCGGTCCTTAATTGAAGACATAAAAAATCTTCACGTTAAGTATGAGGAACTTGAAAGTCGTCATGAAATGCTCTCAACAACTCATGAAATGCTTTCCTATGATTATCTTCAAAGGAAGCAAGATCTTGAGAAATTGGGAGCGGCTCATGAAGATCTTCAAAAGGAAAACGAGTCACTTCGCGCCGAACAGATCAGTTCCGCTCAGGAAGGATTTGAACCACCATGTCTTAAATGCATTGAGTGTTACAATGCTACTTTTGTTGCTGAGTGTTCTACTGCTGCTACTGTTGCAATATCTTCAACTATTGATGTGGTAACTAACCCCTCTGCTGAGGATACCACTGCTATTGCTGATGAGAATGCTAGGTTGAAGACATTGCTTGAAACAGGGATGTACAAAAGTCTCAAAGGGCATTAGACACTATGTGATGTCCTCAAAAGGCATATCCTGAACCGAAACCCTAGGAAAGAGGGTGTTGGGTTCGAAAAGAAAATGAATGCTGATGGCTCTTACTGAAAACCTGAGCAGTACCCCAAAACCACATGGGTTGCTGCAAAGGAACCTTCAGCGGATCCATCCACCCTATCTGGCTTCACTTGTGCTAATCCCATTGTTATTGATGAATCCTTTGATGCAAATTATAAACTGTTTAAGAATCAGAATGGTGAAGTGTTTTCCAGGTATATTGGTACTAACTACAGGAATGGACCGCCTATGAAGAAGATCTGGGTGCCGAAAAGGTGTTTGGAGAATCTTCCTGTGAATGTCATCATGACACCATAGGTGAAGAAGACAAACCCCAAACCACAGGCTTCATACGGTCCAAAGGCTTCATACAGACAGAGGACTCACCTGAGTCGCACTAACGCAAATGTTTTGCAGGGAAACCATACTCAGGCCTGTGAATATGAGCGCGTTTCATCAAACCGCCATGTTCATAAGACCAAGAACTATTCTGCCTATTCTTATGAGTACTATTGTCCACCTGCAAGACTTTTTGCTAGGGCTCCAAAGCCAAAGTTCTTAGATGCTGCACTTAGACTCATTGCTTCAAAGCCACCCTTGAAGATGTGGGTGGATAAGAAAGCTTAACTCTCTTTTGCAGGGAAAGGTCTCCAGCCGAAAACCAAAATCGTCGGACGCTATTGCTGGGGACCTTAAACATCTTGTAGGGCGCAAGATCAAATGCCCAAATGGTCTTATTATGTACTTTGTTCCTGAATCGCTTGCTACTCTCCCTATCAGTCCAAATCTCGATCTAAGCTTTCATAATCCACTGGTTCGTCAAATGTTTTTGCTTCACAATTCTCTTCGTGAAGCCTATCCCCCTAACTGCACTGTAGGGTACGACACCAGCTGCTTCAGAATGGATTATTGATAGTGGGTGTACCAATCACATGACTGGTAAGCGAAGCCTTCTTATGGACTCAACACTACGTCCATCTGACAAAAGTCACATCACATTTGCTGACACTGGTAAAAGCAAGGTATTGGGTCTAGGTAGAGTTGCAATCTCAAAGGATCAACACATGGATAAAGTTATGCTTGTTGAATCCCTTGGTTTCAACTTAATGTCTATTTCAATGCTTTGCGATTTAAACATGATTGTGATGTTTGGAAAATATCGTTGCCTTGTACTAATGGAATCTGACAAGTCTCTAGTGTTTGAAGGGTATCGGAAAGATGATTTGTACATGGTAGATTTCTCAGCAGGACCACAACTTGCCGTATGTCTTCTAGCAAAAGCTTCTGAATGCTGGCTCTGGCATCGGAGGCTAGGACATGCTAGCATGAGGAACCTCCACACCCTTGCAAGGAAGAAGCATGTCATAGGCATCAAGGGCGTAAAGTTCAAGAAGGATCACTTATGCAGTGCCTGTGAAGCAGGAATGATGACGAGGGCCAAGCATCCCTCGAAGACAATCATGACAATGACTCAACCCTTCGAACTGCTCCACATGGATCTTTTCGGTCCCACTCATTACTCAACTCTTACTACTACTGCTTGTCTCTATGGCTTTGTCATTGTTGATGATTATTCAAGATATACTTGGGTGCATAGAATCCTCTACAAGACTGAAGTGCAGGATGTCTTCAGACGCTTCGCCAATCGAGCCATGAACAACTATGGCGTCAAGATCAAGCACATCAGAAGTGACAATGGCACTGAATTCAAGAACACTGGTCTAGACACTTATCTTGATACTTTGGGCATTACACATGAATTCTCAGCTCCGTACACACCACAGCAGAATGGCGTCGTGGAACGCAAGAACAGAACACTTATTAAGATGGCCCGGACGATGCTTAATGAATATAATACTCCAAGAAAGTTCTGTCCTCAGGCCATTGATACTGCATGCCATATCATCAACTGTGTTTATGTTCACAAGCTTCTCAACAAGACATCCTATGAGCTCCTTACTGGCAAGAAGCCAAATGTCAGTTACTTCAGAGTATTTGGTGCCAGGTGCTAGATCAAGGATCCACATCACACTTCAAAATTTGCACCAAAAGCACATGAAGGTTTTATGCTTGGATATGGAAAGGATTCGCACTCCTACAGAGTCTTCAACCTCTTTCATTATAAAGTGGTTGAAACAGTGGATGTGCGGTTCGATGAGACTAACGGCTCACAAAGAGAGCACCTGCCATATGTGCTAGATGAAGTTCCATCCAGTGAATCAATCAAACTTATGGGAACTGGAGGAATCATACCTTCTGAAGCTCAGCCTGAAGAGGAACTTATCATCTCTGCACCTGATCGATCTGAAGACAATGATCAAACTGAAGACAATGCTCATCCTGAAGACAATCCTTCTAACGATGACAATGATCAACAAGAGCAAAATCTTCGTCCTGTACATCCTCGTGTTGCAAATGAAGTACAGATTGAGAAAATAATTGATAGCATCAATGCACCAGGTCCACTCACTCGTTCAAGGGCAACACAGCTAGCAAATTTCTGTGGGCACTTCGCGTTCATCTCAATATCTGAACCCAAGAAAGTTGAAGAAGCCTTCATGGAACCTGAATGGATTCAAGCTATGCAAGAAGAGCTTCAACAGTTTGAGCTGAATAATGTATGGGAACTGGTTAAGCGTCTTGATCCCCTCAAGCACAATATAATAGGCACCAAATGGATATATCGCAACAAACAAGATGAGCATGGTCAAGTTGTCAGAAACAAAGCTCGTCTCGTTGCTCAAGGGTACACTCAAGTTGAAGGGATTGACTTCGATGAAACCTTTGCTCCTGTGGCCAGACTTGAAGCCATACGCATACTGCTGGCCTATGCAAATCATCATAACATTCTTCTGTATCAAATGGATGTGAAGAGCGCTTTTCTCAATGGCAAGATTGACGAAGAAGTGTATGTTGCACAACCGCCTGGCTTTGAAGATCCAAAACATCCTGACATGGTGTACAAGCTCAACAAGGCATTGTATGGCCTCAAACAAGCCCCTCGGGCTTGGTATGACACACTTACTGAAGAGCAAAGGCTTCAAACCTGGTTCCCTCGACCCCACTCTCTTCACGAAGACATATGATGGTGAACTGTTTGTGTACCAAATATATGTGGATGACATTATGTTCGGCTGCACCAATCAGAAATACACAGACGAGTTTAGATATATGATGCAAGAGCAATATCAGATGTCCATGATGGGTGAGCTGAAGTTCTTCCTTGGTCTTCAAATACATCAGCAACGCAATGGCATCTTCATATCTCAAGAGAAGTACCTCAAAGATTGCCTCAAGAAATTTGGGATGCAAGACTACAAAGGCTTCACGACGCCAATGCCAGCCAAACATCATCTGGATCCCGATGACAATGGTAAAGAGTTCGATCAAAAGGTATATCGCTCCATGATTGGTTCCTTGATTTATTTATGTGCATCTAGGCCAGATATCATGCTTAGTGTTTGCATGTGTGCTCGATTCCAAGCGACACCAAAGGAATCGCATCACTTAGCTGTGAAGCGAATTCTCAGATATTTGGCTCACACCCCAACACTAGGATTATGGCATCCAAAGGGCTCATAATTTGATCTGGTTGGATTCTCGGATGTTGATTATGCTGGTGACAAGGTGGATCACAAGTCTACATCAAGCACATGTCATTTTTTGGGACGATCACTTGTATGTTGATCTTCAAAGAAGCAGAACTGTGTATCTCTCTCCACTGCTGAATCTGCTGCTGGATCTTGCTGCGCTCAGCTTCTGTGGATGAAGCAAACACTCAAAGATTATGGCATTCATCTGAAGCAAGTGCCACTCTACTGTGACAACGAAAGCGCCATCAAGATTGCCAACAACCCAGTTTAGCACTCGAAGACAAAGCACATTGAAATTTGTCATCACTTTCTCAGAGATCATGTTGTGAAGGAAGATATTGATATCATACACGTCAACACTAAAGAGCAATTGGCAGATATCTTCACCAAGCCCTTGGATGAGAAGAGGTTTTGCAAGTTATGGTGTGAGCTAAATATCTTGGAATCCTCAAATGTCATGTGATCAGGCACACATCCTAACACTTATGCATATTGATGACTTAGATGTGCAACACACGAAGTAAAGTATATCTTCAATCAATGAAGACTTACATTCTAAGTGTGAATACATTAATGTGGAATTTGACTCCGGAGCGCCACGATAATTGTGCACCGTGTCTGAGTCTAATACTTTCTATACGGTGGGTAACGCCACCACCAATTTTTTCTGTTTGAAGTGTTTCGCTCATGGCGTTACGTTTGGTATGTCTTCACATTTGGTTTTGCTTCAACCTCAACTTGCCTTCATGATTATCTTCACTATGTTGATTTGATTGTCTGTCTAATCTATATATATATATACTAGTGTTCTGTCCTCTACAGCATTCACTTATAGCTATGTCTTCTTGTTGAATCTTTTGAACTAAGTGAATGTGATCGGACCCTAACCTCTCTATGCTTTCTATCTCAAACTCTATCTCTCCAAATCATATGCATTCTATTGAAACTGTCGAATATCTTCTCTGCATCCTTGTCAGCGGAAGATACAGAGACAAATATTAAGTCTGTTTTCAATGCTAATTCCTTCACCTGAAACCCGGAGAAGTGGGAACGACCACCCGACAATCCAGGCGTGCGTGGGAACGTGGAACAACCTCCGATATGTTGCATGATGGCCACGTGTCCTTCAGATGTGAAATGCCAGGGGCACCTGTGTAATAACAATGTGCCATCACTGTCTCTATAAATACACGCCTCACCAGTCATTATACTTTCTTCCACTCTCGCACAAACCCTAGCGCCACCACTCGCCCTCGACGACCCCGGCGACGAAGCGCTTAGTTGTCGCGACCTCACCGACGCCGTCTTCACACTGGCCGCGGACATCGTCTTCTCCGCCGTCGCCGTTGGTGTCCTCCGTCGCCAAGTTAGGGCACGGACGATCGATCTGCTCGGCCTCCTCTCCCACTCCGTCTAGCAGTTCTTCGTGTGGTAAATAAAACTTCTTTTTTACGGCCCCTTTGATTCTATAGATCCATCACTTTCTACCACAAGCAGTTTCTGTTCACACAAGTTGGATCCATTACATACTGCATCTCATAATATGCCTAGTATGTTCACTTATGCTTCACAAAGTAGTTAGATTCCTCACTTGTACTTATTCGTGGATTCGTAAAAATCTGGAACCAACTCCCTATCTATGAGTGAATGTCTTCGCACTATGAGGTCAATGTCTTCTAAACTGATTTATCTTCAAAATCTTCTGAGAATGCATATGACCTCTTCCCCTTCCTTCGCACCTTAATGCTGTCACAGGTACATGTCCGTGGGAGAATCCCTTGGTTCTCATAGTCTGCATTCATTTGCAGAATTCTTACAGCATCATATAAATTCTCCCGAAGCCAGTTCATGTTTGGCCAGCAAACGGAAGCCTTTGAAACCTTTGAACATGTTGAAGCCATTCAGTTTGAAGATCATGGCTACAGAAAAATCAGCAAGGAAGGGTGGCCGACAGCGTCGAGGGGGAACATCAAGAGATTTGCCTGATGACCTCTCAGAGCTGTACAAGACAGACCCAGAAGAGGATTACAATCAACGCAAGACACGAATCCAATGGATTCGAAGGTACTGGGCTGAGCAATGGTTCAAGTACAGGTTTGTGACCCAGGAATATGCAGAGAAGAATGCCATCAAGCGACCATGGGGAGACATCCTATACAGAAATCTTCAACCCAGGTCCAGAGATGAAGCCATTGAACAAGGCTTGTATCCCTGCATGGTCTGTGGACCACAACCTGTAGATGTTGATCCATCGTCATTGCTATGGTGTCGTGACGACATCTGTTCAAGCGCAACTTCCAGTTTGCCAAGAACTCTGCTAAGCAAAACAAGAAGTCATTGGGACTAGACTTCAACCCTGGTCCTTCTGCTCCCCGTGCCGATGGCACCCGCGACGCTAAACCCAATCTGGTTGGGCCCTTCTACAACCTGGAAGGTCTCATCACTCATATCATGGTTCAAGGGACAGACGTGGATGAGCCTGCAGATGACGCTGAATCTGATGAAGCGCCTGCACTGCCAAAGCCAACGAAGCTGAAGAAGCCTAAAGCTTCAAAGTCTGCCTCAGCACCAAAAATCTTACGGGCGAAGCCACTGGCTACTGCACCTCCTGAAGACAGTGTGCAGCCTGAAGATCTATCGCGCATCTCCAAGAAGACTGAGATGAGAAAGAGTACTGATCAGGCACTGACTGCTGCTGCTATTTTGCGCAATGACACCATTGATCTTTCCAGCAATGAAGATCTTGCAGATGACGCTCTTGAGCAACTGATCAAGAGCAAGGAAGAAGCAGAGATCTTCAATGATTTGCCTCTCTTTGATGTGGCAATCCTCCATAACTTCATTGATGAGTGGTTTGACACGCCCAACCTCAGCTTTGAAGATCTGCAACTTCCAATTGGCCTCAGTGTCGCCTTCCATGGCGCCATTGCTTCTGAGCTATCTCTAGCTCAGCGCATCGTTGAACTGAAGCAAAAGATCGACTATGAGAAAGCTCAGTTCAAGAAGCACATGGCCAAGCTCAGCGTGCAAGATGTGAAAAACTTCAAGATTATGTTGCACGGCTCAAGGAAGCCTTTCTCAAGAAGCGTGAAGAAGCTCAAGGTTCTCGTGAATGCATGAAGAGCCTGGCTGACAAGTGTGTGCAAGACTACACTGAGGCTGAGAAGCGCAAGGCTCTTGGTCGTCCTGGCATCGACCCAAGAATGGCTGCAAAGAAGAAGAAGCGCTCAACTGACCAATCTGCACCTTCAAGGCAGGAAGAACCTCGCATAGTCTTCCCAAGCAGCATGACTGGCTCGAAGCCAAAGGTCAGGTCAACCGCTTCAAGACTGAAGAAGACGAGGACTGCCGAGGCTGAAGCCAGAAAAAGGAAAAATCCTGAAGCTTCTGATGTCGCTCCCTCTAAGAAGAACCGCAAAACCAAGAAGGATCGGGCTGCTCCCACAGAGCCCTTAGTTGTTGAACCCATCTCAATGGTTCGCCCTGCATCTGAACACCACGAGCGCCAACTGATTGTTCATGAGCCTACTTCCACAGAGGCTCCTGAAGCTGAAGACATTCCAGCAGTTGACCCCATCGCTGCTGAAGACATTGGTCACCATGACAATGTTGAAGATGATGAAGTCCTTCCTCAGATCGAGCACCAACTGGTATCATCGCATGTGCTTACGCACAGCGAACTCATCAGCATTGGTCGTCCTCTGACACCAACTGCTCAGGATGCATCATGGGCTGATCACCCATAGAGACAAGACACTCCCAGCTCTCCCCAATTAACCCCATCAGTGCAAGAAGAGGATGACTTTGAGGCCCAGCCAACTCCATCTCCACAAGCGTCGCCAGCCTACGCAGGCTTCGCAAAGGACCAAGGTCTCAAGTCCCTCTTCCGAGCGTTCCAGAAGGAGAAGTGCACCACCAATCTATTGCACGTCAAGTGTTTCCAGATGCCACTCCTACTATGACTGTCTCAGAGTCTGAAGCCCAAGGTGCTGAAGACAATTCGGCTGCATTAGCCGATGAGAAACAAGAAGAAGATCGTGTCCCCACACCCCCAAACCCTGAAGAAGCTGTTCCTGAAGTGAACGTGTTTGTGCCCGACCCTCCAGCTCATCAAGTGGAGGTTGAGAATCTTGAGGCTGTCACCACCAACACAAATGAAGCCAATGACGTAGTCATGGCTGAAGCAAATGTGGAGCCTGCACCAACCAATGTGCCAGAGGCCAATGAAGCCAATGATGCACCTGCAACAGATGTGCAGCCTGACGCCTCTGCTGATGCCACTGCTCCTGTTCCGCCACCAAGGCCACACACTATCGAGCAAGCATTCAACTATGGCCAACTTATCACTCTCAAATGGCCTTTTCTGACTCCTCCGCCTGCTGTTGGTCCTCAGTTTGACTATCACGTTGAGCACATGCCTCAAGTTCAGAAGCGAATACCAAGGTTGCCCAGGTTTCCAGGCACTGCATCTGCACCCGGATCGTTCAATATCAATGGCTTCAAGGCACACAACACCTTCTTTGATAGCGCCAAGAACCCCTACACCAAGGCAAGAATATCTTCTGATCGGTTCTGGAGTTATCAAAAGCGCAGTTATTACTCATACATTCTGTACAATCAAGGTCGCATTTTCCCACATATGCATCTTGACACTGAAGCCATAACTGGACTGCCCTGTTTGGAAGAAGCTCTGGATTGCTTCAGAGAGTCAGGCATGCTGCAGTTCGTCACTGATAAGGAGCACTGGAATGAAGAATTGCTGCTCCAATTCTATGCCACTCTTCATATCCGTGGCTACAACAGGGATCCGAAGACTTGGGTCCTTGAGTGGATGACAGGCAATGTTCATCATGAAGCCAAAGCCTTTGATATCATTGAGCTTACTGGCCTGCCCACTCCAGGAGATCTGTATGAACCTGGTTGTCAGCTTCACAGTGCTGCTATGGAAAGCATCTTCCACAAGCCTGAGCCCAATATGAGTCAGATGCTTAGCATGATGAAGCCTTTGCCTCCAGATGCTGAATATCCTAAGGAGTTCTTTGTTGAAGACCTTGAGTATCTGCCACGTACTATCTATCACATCATCAGGCGAACTCTCTGGCCCATCAAAGGACATTCTCCACATGCCAAGCTAGAAGGTGCAATGAAGACGTTGGTCTTTCATATTCTTCATGGCAAAAGATTCAATGCATAAGACTTCTTCATTTGCCAGCTTGCTACATCAGGATCTGACATTTTTGGCTTGAAGTTTTACTCTCCATGGGTTATGCGGCTGATCAAACTGCACTTAGCTGTCACCTATCAGCCCTCTGCTCGCAATCATCGGATCTTTCTGCCCGACGTCGATATGTCAGTTGAAGCCATCTATCCAGAGCCTGCCAAGGAGCCTCTTAGTCTTCAGAATGCTGAGAATCAAAGCTTCTCTCAAAACATTGAAGGAGGTCAAGCAGTCTCTCGTGTTTATCCTCTGGCTGGCACTACACGTGCACCTCACCGTGCCCTCACTGAAGCCACCGAAAACACCATTGCCCAACGGCACAAGAAGCGATCCCGTGTTCTCAATGACCGCGAGCTTCTGGTTGCCCTTCATCAGAAACAGGATAGGCATCATGACTGGCTGAAGCGCCAAATGCAAAGCCTCTTGGTGGACGTAAACAGGATTCGCAATCTTGCCACCAAAAATGCCTTTGTTGCCCATGAAACCTGTCGGTGTACATGGAAAGGGCTGACGCTTATGTGCTCTGAGGATGATCTTCAAGAGGATGGCTTCTCTGAATGCTTCAAGTTTGACTCAACACCTCCAAGAAGGACTGTGCTGCGACGAACTCCGTCTCTTGAAGACTCTGAGTTCTCCTCCTCTGCTGCAACTATGAATGCCAGAGTGATCGATGATGAAGATGATGCTACTTCACCGCCCCCTACTTCTGCACGCATCGACACTGCCCCGAGTTCGTTTGCACCGCCTAACAACACCGACGACCCTGCTGCTTCACCTACTCCTCCTGGGAACGAGTAGATGCTCTATGTCTTCAAACCTTTTTGGTCCTTACTGACAAAAGGGGGAGAAGCATATGAGTTAGATAGTCTTCAAGTGGGTCCATATTGGCGGTTGCTTTATATTTTGCCTAGTGTTTACAACTCTTGCGTTTTGATACATTTGGTTCTTTGATTTGTAACACTTAAACTTGATGGTCGTCTGCTACTTATTTGCTATTATGTGATGCGATGATAAATTCCGCATGTGCGACGATAAATTCCACACTTAGATCATTTTGCAGACGTCCATTTTTCACGATGCATGTCATTATCTTCACATACTTTTCATGCATGATAAATTGTCATCATAAGTTGAAGAGGATCTCCACAAGTACAACCTGCCATGTGCATTTGCATTCCAAAAGCAAATTACTTATATGCACATCTTCAGGGGGAGCCCTTGTTACTTATGAAGACAATCCCCTATCCTTTACAATTTCACATATTATATTCCCCATTGAAAACTTCAACTAGTTTGTCATCAATCACCAAAAAGGGGGCGATTGTAAGTGCATCTAGTGCCACCCCTAGTTGGTTTTGGAGTATTGACGACAAACCTAGTTGAGGGACTAATGTGTTTGTGAGATTTGCAGGATAACACAGGTAGAAGTCCCTCATTGATTCGGTTTTCCCACCAGAGATGACCCCTGAAAATGTAAGAAGACATTGAAGACAAAGGTGGTATGTGAAGACATTCACATTGAAGACTATGACAAGAGAAGACATCGCATGAAGACTATGGAGCACGAAGACTTAGTTCTTTCGTTGTTTTTTTTCTTCTTTGTTGAGTCATAGGAACCACCGTACTGTTAAGTGGGGTCCAAGAGAACCAATCAGAAGGACTGAAGTGATGCTTAACCAAAATCCTATGTCTTCAAGTGAAGACTATGAGAGCAAATCTTGTCCAGAGTTGGATAAGTCAACTTTGCTTGTAGCCCAAGTAAAGTTGCCGTGTGTGTTTGAAATCTGACTGTTGGAACATGTGTCAGTTCCTTAGTGACCCAGGGTCATTTCGGACAAATCAGGTCAGGTTGCCTAGTGGCTATAAATAGCCCACCCCCTACAACCATAAATGGTTGGCTGCTCAGAGTTAGAGTACAGCTTTTGTCGTTAGAGAGCAACCCACCTCGAAGCCTTTGAGAGAGAATTCCTTGCGAGGATAAAGCCCTAAACACCCAGAGCCAAAGAGTGTTAGGCATCACTTAAGTCTTCATGTCTGTGTGATCTGAAGACTTATTACACTTGAGGACTGTGAATCCTCCAGCCGGTTAGGCGTCGCATTCTGAGCATCCAAGAGTCAATGTGGATCGCCGGTGAACAAAGTCTGTGAAGGTTTGGGAGTCTACCTTGAAGACTTACCAGAGTGATTGGGCGAGGACTGGGTGTCCTTAGCTCAAGGGGAATAAGGTGAAGACGAGGTCTTCTGAGTTGAATCTCAGCCTCCCCAACCAGACGTACAGTTGTCACAGCAACTGGAACTGGTCCAACAAATCATTGTCTTCAACGAGTCACTGGTTTCATCCTTCCCTTCCCTTTGCTTACTGTTGGTCCTTGCGAAGTCATTGTATGATTGCATTATCTTTTGTCTTCACTGAGTGACTACTTGTTCTGATTGGCTTCACAATATCTTCCTACCTGATCTTACTGCCTAGCTGCTATTAGTCATTATGCTTTCACTTCATTGAATACTTGACTATGGTTTGCCTAGTGTAGTCTACCTTCCGCTGGATGGTAATAGGTTTATTTCTATCGTTTGTCTTCGAAACTTCCATGTTTTGAATACTTTCATAAAAATCACCTATTCACCCCCCCTCTAGTTGATCACTAGCACTTTCACGCACCCTCCACCCTTGTGGATGCCTTGTGTATCTTTCGAACTACTTTTACTTTTCCTAATTTTTTAAATATTCCAAAAAGGAGAAAAATTATCATTGGAAATGTTTTGGAGTCGGTTTACTTACCGTACCACATACCTATTCCTTTTCGGAGTCTGAAACATTCTGGAAAGCGTCCCTTATGTACTCCTTCGGTGTTACGGTATTAATAATATTGGTCTCAACATTTATGGGAGTACCTGAGATATAATGTTTGATTCTTTCACCGTTTACCACCTTCGGCATAGTTGATTTTTATGGCACCAAAACAATAGACCTCCTCGATGATGTAAGGACCTTCCCATTTAGAGAGAAGCTTTCCTGCAAAAATTCTTAAACGAGAGTTGTACAGCAAAACATGATCACCTACATTAAACTCACGCTTTTGTATACTTTTGTCATGCCATCTTTTAACTTTTTCTTTAAACAACTTGCAATTCTCATAGGCTTGGGTTCTCCATTCATCAAGTGAGCTAATGTCAAATAACCCCTTCTCACCAGCAAGTTTGAAATCATAATTGAGCTCTTTAATAGCCCAATATGCCTTATGTTCTACTCCCTCCGTTCCTTGATATAAGGTGTATAGATTTTTGAGAAAAATCCGAAATATAAGGTTTATTGCGTTACACCGCTCGTTTGGATATTTTTTTAGGGATTTTATTACATTTACTTATATCATGCAAGCTCCTCTATTTTCTCATGTCAATTAGTCAGGTGTAATCTCGCCCAATACTTGTGAAATTTTCCCTCCACGTGCGTTCTTTAATTTCCGTGCCAAAAACTATACACCCTATATTTAGGAATGGAGGGAGTAGTTCGAGAGGCAAGTGACATGCTTTTCCATAAACCATTTTATACGGGGACATACCCATAGGATTTTTATAAGAAGTTCTATAAGCCCACAATGCATCATCAAGTTTCTTAGACCAATTCTTTCTAGATCTATTAACAGTCTTTTGCAAAATTAATTTAGGCTCTCTATTACTCAATTCTACTTGACCACTAGACTGAGGAAGATAAGGAGATGTAATTCTATGATTAACATCATACTTAGAAAGCATTTTACGGAAAGCACCATGAATAAAATGTGAACCACCATCAGTCATTAAATATCTAGGGACTCCAAACCTCGGAAAAATAACTTCTTTAAGCATCTTAATAAAAGTGTTATGATCAGCACTACTAGTTGGAATAGCTTCTACCCACTAAGTAACGTAATCAACAACAACTAAAATATGTGTATACCCATTAGAGGAAAGAAAAGGTCCCATATAATCAAAGCCCCAAACATCAAACGGTTCAATAACAAGTAATAGTTCATAGGCATTTCCTGACGTCTACTAATATTACCAATTCTTTGGCACTCACCACAAGATCAGACAAACTTACAGGCATCCTTAAAGAGAGTGGGCCAATAGAAACTAGATTGCAATACCTTGTGTGCAGTTCTATCTCCAGCGTGGTGTCCTCCGTAAGACTCGGAGTGGCACTTGCGTAGGATCTGTTCCTGTTCAAGCTCAGGTACACAATGTCTAATAACACCATCTACTCCTTCTTTATAAAGGTGTGGGTCATCCCAGAAGTAATGTCTTAAATCATAGATTTTTTCTTTTGCTGGTATGTGAAACTAGGTGGTATAAATTTAGCAACAATGTAATTAGCATAATCAGCATACGATGCAGTACTACGAGAAGCATTTATGACAATTAATTGTTCATCAGGAAAGCTATCATCAATAGGTAGTGGGTCATCAAGAACATTTTCTAACCTAGATACATTGTCTGCAACGGGGTTCTCAGCTCCCTTTCTACCAATAATATGCAAATCAAATTCTTGTAGCAAGAGAACCCATCTAATAACTCTAGGTTTAGCATCTTTCTTTTCCATAAGATATTTAATAGCAGCATGATCAGTGTGAATAGTTACTTTGGAATCAACAATATAAGGTCTGAACTTATCACATGCAAATACAACTGCTAAAAATTCTTTTTCAGTAGTATCATAATTTCTCTGGGCATTGTCTAGAGTTTTACTAGCATATTGGATAACATTTAATTTCTTATCAACTCTTTGTCCTAAAACAGCACCAACAACATAATCACTAGCATCACACATAATTTCAAAGGATAAATTCTAATCAGGTGATTGAACAATAGGAGCAGAAATCAAGGCTTTCTTAAGTATTTCAAATGCTTCTACACAATCAGCATAAAAAACAAAAGGAACATCTTTTTGCAAGAGATTAGTGAGAGGCCTAGAAATTTTAGAGAAGTCTTTAATAAACCTCCTATAGAAACCAGCATGACCAAGGAAACTTCTTATACCTTTGATATCTTTAGGACACGGCATCTTTTCAATAGCATCTACTTTAGCTTTATCAACATCAATACCTCCTTCAGAAACTTTATGCCCCAAGACAATACCTTCATTAACCATAAAGTGGCACTTATCCCAATTCAAGACAAGATTAGTTTCTTCACATCTCTGCAAAACTCGGTCAAGGTTGCTTAAGCAATCATCAAAAGAAGTTCCATAAACAGAGAAATCATCCATGAAAACCTCAACAATCATTTCACAAAAGTCAGAGAATATAGCAGTCATACATCTTTGAAAGGTAGCAGGTGCATTGCATAAACCAAAAGGCATACGACTATAAGCAAAGGTACCGAAAGGGCAAGTAAAAGTAGTTTTCTCTTGATCCTCTTTTGACACATGTATTTGAGAGAAACCAGAATAACCATCTAGAAAGCAGAAATGTGTATGCTTGGATAATCTTTCTAGCATTTGATCAATAAAAGGTAGAGGGTAATGATCTTTTCTAGTAGCTTTATTTAATTTACAGAAATCAATTACCATTCTATAACCTGTAACAATTCTTTGAGGAATCAATTCATTCTTATCATTAGGAACAACAGTAATACCTCCCTTCTTAGGGACACAATGAACAGGACTTACCCATTGACTATCAGCAATTGGATAAATTATATCTGCCTCCAGAAGCTTTAGTATTTCATTTCTTACCACTTCTTTCATCTTAGGATTTAACCGTCGTTGGTGATCAACAACTGGTTTAGCATCATTCTCCAATTTAATTTTGTGCTGACATAGAGTGGGACTAATGCCCTTAAGATCATCAAGAGTATATCCAATAGCGACACGGTGCTTCTTTAGAGTTTTCAATAATATCTTTTCCTCACGCTCTGAAAGGTTGGCACTAATAATAACAGGATATATCTTGTTTTCATCAAGATAAGCATATTTCAAAGTACCATGTAATTGTTTAAGCTCAAACACGGGACCACCCTTGGGTGGAGGAGGATCCCCAAGGATTTCAGTAGGAAAATTGTGTTTCAAAATAGGTCCTTGATTAAAGAATACTTCATCAATGTCCCTTCTTTCATTCATAAACATATCATTTTCATGGTCTAGCAAATATTGTTCTAAAGGATCATTAGGAGGCACAACAATAGAAGCAAGACCAATAATTTGATCCTTACTAGGCAATTCTTTATCATGGGGTTGTCTACAAAATTTAGAGAAATTAAAATCATGAGACATGTCCCCCAAACCAATAGTAACAATATCTTTCTCGCAGTCTTTAGCATTAACGGTATTCAAGAAGGGTCTACCAAATATAATGGGACAGAAGTTATCTTGTGGGGAAGCAAGAACAAGAAAATAAGTAGGATATTTTATCTTCCCACGCAAGACTTCAACATCTCTGACAATCCCAATTGGTTATATAGTATCTCTATTAGCAAGCTTAATAGTAACATCAATATCTTCTATCTCAGCAAGTGTAATATCATTCATAATTTCTTTATATAAGATATAAGGAATTGCACTCGCACTAGAACCCACATCACATAAGCCATGATAACAATGATCTCCTATTTTAACAGAAACAACAGGCATGCCAACCACAGGTCTATGTTTATCTTTCATATCGGGTTAAGCAATCCTAGCAGCTTCATCACAGAAATAAATAAAATGCACATTAATATTATCAACCAAGAGAGCTTTAACCATAGCAATACTAGGTTCAACTTTAATTTTCTCAGAGGGTTTGGGTGTTCTAATATTACTTTTGTTGACCATAGTTTAAGCTTTAGCATCATCCTTTGTTCTAACAAGGAATGGTGGTTTCTCAATATAAGTAGTAGGAACAACAGGATTAACATTATAATAATAGTTTCTTCTTCAACTTTAATGGGTTCAACTACTTTAACTTCAGTGGGAGGATGATATTTAAACCACTTCTCCTTGGGGAGATCAACATGAGTAGCAAATGATTCACAGAAAGAAGCTACTATCTCAGAGTCAAGTCCATATTTAGTGCTAAAATCACGAAAAGCATCTGTATCCATAAAAGATTTAACACAATCAAACTTAAGTTTTATACCTAACTCTTTTCCTTCATCGAGTTCCCAATCTTCAGAGTTGCATTTAATTCTTTCCAATAAATCCCATTTGAGTTCAATATCCTTCTTCATATAGGAACCAGTACAAGATGTATCGAGCAAGGATCGATCATTATGAGAAAGTCGAGCATAAAATTTTGTATAATTATTTCTCTTGAGAGCATATGATTGGGGCATGAATATAACATTGACTTAAGCCTCCCCCAAGCTTGAGAGATACTTTCTCCTTCACGAGGCCAAAAATTATATATATAATTTCGATCACGGTGAACCAGATGCATAGGATAAAACTTCTGATGAAATTCCAATTTCCATCGGTTGTAGTTCCATGAACCAATATCATCCAATAGTTGTAACATCCCAAAATTCTAAATTTTGGAATGTTATATTAAATAAATAGTTTTGATTAATTGTTGATTTTGGTGTGGTTGCTTGTGTGAAATTGAGTGAAATTTGGAACTATTGAAAGTTGAATGAGAGGGAATGAAATGACTTTCCCAAACTTCCACATTGCATTTTTTATCTCCATGAATTCAAATTCTTTTCAAATACAAAACCCTAGAGAGAAGATGACATGACTTATTCCACTTAAATAAATGAAAAGGGTTTTGAAAGAATTTGAATTACATTTGGAACAACTTCAAATTCAGAAACTTTAGGAAACTCAATGATTTTCATGAGAGAAGATGAAATGACTTCTTCAAATCATATGAAATATGAGTTGGAAGTTTCACAGAATCAAATTTAAAGTCCCATTGAAATTAATTTTCAATTTGGAGTTTTTGGTTTTTATTCAAATTATTTTTCTCCAAAAATAAAATATATGGAAATTAGGGTAAAATGATTCCCTACATCAGAAAATTGGAGAGAAATAAATTTGAATTTTTTTTCGTATTTTCAAAAATGAATTTTATAAGGTTTTATTGCAACAGTAGCACTGTTTGCTTTATTTAAATTCTGGTGGATTTTATTTGACACTAGAAAAATGTTCATGTTATAGAAAATCTTTTTCTGAAAATTTTGACATATAATAAGTTATATAAAAAATTTTTTGTTATTTATTTTATTTAGTTGTCGGAGTTTTAGAAAAACTGCCAAACTAGGCCGGCCCAGCCGAGCCAGGCCAGGCCAGCCGACCGCGTCGCTCCAGCCCGCATCGCGCCGCCACCAACCTCCATCGGAGACCGAGTGTCGCAAGCTGTCGCCACCGGGGACTCCGACCCGGGCACGCTTCCCAAGGCCAGCACCGCTCCCCTTTATAAGGAGACCCCCTGGACCCCAGCCCGCCACCGGCGCCATCGTAGCAGTCGCCGCACACATCGCCGCCGCCGCACTTCGCCACCCGCGTCACCGCCTCTCGTTGGAGCTGCCGCGCCGGAGCCTCCTCGCCCTCGTCTCGCCTCGCCCGCTGCACCGCGCGCTCCTCTTTGTCCACTCCGCCAAGCCGGAGGGTCACGAGAGCCGCCGCCGCCCGACGCCTCGCCGCCATTGCCGGTAACCGCCGCCTCTCGCCCGTCCGATCTTGAACCAAAGGCCCAGATCGATTCGTTTTGAAACGTTTTTAGTTAGTGAACGTTCACTGGTTAGGTCTTTGCAGCGAACGAATTCGTTATTTTAGTTTCTGTAGCGAACGTTCGTTCGGTAGAATTTTTTTTTCTTTTTAATTTCTGACAGGGACCTAGATGCAATTAGCTTATTTACAGATTATTCCCTGTTCTTAAAACCCTCACAACTTTTTGCTCTTTCATCCAAATCCAAAGAAACCAACGCCAAATTCTTCGTTATGATCTCCTCTATCCAGTAAACCAACTTAATTATATTTTTGAAAGTTTAAAATTTGGTTTCAAATAGTTTTGAATTCAAACTTGTTTTGGCTATAACTTGAGTTTTATAACTCCGATTTAATTGATTCTTTTTGCAAATCAAAGCTCTTGACATGTACTTTCTGTTAAGATCAAAATCACACAATTTTACTGTTGTTAAAAATATGTTTGTGTCCATGAGTTTTATTTCATGATTTTCGAAGTTTTCCGAAGTATTTTCTTCGTTCTTTTGGATCTTTGAGTGACTTCTTATGTGTGATTATAATTTCTTGCTTACGATAGATTGATCGGAGTGTCACGAGTAGAACTATCAAAACTTAAGAGTGCGAAGAATCTTCATCAACGGTACAAGGCAAGTTCACACTTTGATCATACTCTTTTATACCCAGTTTTACTTGCATTAGTCTCACCCTCAAAGATTGCATGAGTAGGATTGGGAAATGGGGCATTTCTATGTAGTTGTTGAGGTAGGAACCTATTACCTTTTGATTCACCCCGGAAATATACGTTATGCTCATATTTCTTAGCCATGCTCGTAGACGGGGATTGGTATGTGTGAAGGAAATATGCCCTAGCGGCAATAATAAAGTTGTTATTTATATTTCCTTATATCATGATAAATGTTTATTATTCATGCTAGAATTGTATTAACTGGAAACTTAGTACATGTGTGAGTACATAAACAAACTGAGTGTCACTAGTATGCCTCTACTTGACTAGCTCGTTAATCAAAGATGGTTAAGTTTCCTAGCCACGGACAAAGAGTTGCCATTTGATAAACGAGATCACATCATTAGAGAATGATGTGATTGACTTGACCCATCCGTTAGCTTAGCACTTTGACCGTTTAGTTTACTGCTATTTCTTTCTCCATAACTTATACATGTTCCTATGACTATGAGATTATGCAACTCCCAAATACCGGAGGAACACTTAGTGTGCTATCAAACGTCACAACGTAACTGGGTGACTATAAAGATGCTCTACAGGTGTCTCTGATGGTGTTTGTTGAGTTTCATAGATCGAGATTAGGATTTGTCACTCCGTGTATCGCAGAGGTATCTCAGGGCCCTCTCGGTAATGCACATCACTATAAGCCTTGCAAGCAATGTGACTAATGAGTTAGTTATGGGATGTTTCATTACGGAACGAGTAAAGAGACTTGTCGGTAAAGAGATTGAACTAGGTATGATGATACCGACGATCGAATCTCGGGAAAGTAACAAACCGATGACAAAGGGAACAACGCATGTTGCTATGCGGTTTGACCAATAAAGATCTTCGTAGAATATGTAGGAACCAATATGAGCATCTAGGTTCCGCTATTGGTTATTGACCGAAGATGAGTCTCGGTCATGCCTACATAGTTCTCGAACCCGTAGGGTCCGCATGCTTAACATTCGGTGACGATCGGTATTATGAGTTTATGTGTTTTGATGTACCGAAGGTAGTTCAGAGTCCCGGATATGATCACGGACATGACGAGGAGTCTCGAAATGGTCGAGACATAAAGATCGATATATTGGAAGGCTATGTTTGGACATCAGAATGGTTCTGGGTGAGTTCGGGCATTTACCAGAGTACCGGGGGGTTACCGGAACCCCCCGGGGACTATATGGGCCTTATTGGGCCTTAGTGGAAGAGAGGAGGGGAAGGCCAAGGTGGAGGGCGTGCTCCCCCTAGCCCAATCTGAATTGGGTGGGGGGCGGCCCCGCCCCCTTCCTTCCCTCTCTCTCCCCCTTCCTTCTCTCCTACTCCAACAAGGGAAAGGGGGAATCCCACTCTCATTGGGAGTAGGACTCCCCCTTGGGCGCACCATAGAGGACCGGCCCTTCCCCTCCTCCACTCCTTTATATACGGGGGAGGGGGCACCCCATGGACACACAAGTTGACTGTTTAGTCGTGTGCGCTGCCCCCCTCCACAGATTTCCACCTCGGTCATATCTTATAGTGCTTAGGCGAAGCCCTGCGTCGGTAACTTCATCATCACCGTCATCATGCCATCGTGATGATGAAGCTCTCCCTCAACACTCAACTGGATCTGAGTTTGTGGGACGTCATCGAGTTGAACGTGTGCAGATCGCGGAGGTTTCATACCTTCGGTGTTAGGATCACTCGGATCATGAAGACGTATGACTACATTAACCGCGTTGTCATAACACTTCCGCTTACGGTCTACGAGGGTATGTGGACAACACTCTCCCCTCTCGTTGCTATGCATCACGTAGATGGATCTTGCGTGTGCGTAGGAATTTTTTTGAAATTACTGTGTTCCCCAACAATGTGAGATTCATGAAAGTTGCGAGAGTTATAATAATTAAGGGTAACTTTAAGGTGGCAACATTAACACACATCTGGGTGGAATGGTTGGGGCACCCTAGAGAACCTAGTGGCTTGCTCAGGCACCTGGAGAACCCAGTGCTTGCCCAAGGGGATCTCGGAGTACCCGTGTGATCACCCTATGGAATGCCACCCAGGCTCAAAGGGATCATAAGATTATTCATGCTAGAAACTTCCGTGTGCAGCCACAAGCCATTATGGGCTCTGGCATAGTTGAGTATGTTGTGTGACCTCTTTCAGTGGTAGGCTAGCAGATGTAGGGGAAAGTAGGTGGTACTATCTACCCAGAATAAAGAGTAAATGCTTCAAAAAGACTGTGTCTCGATCATCCGTTTCTCAAACATCATGTAGTGCGAGAAATTCAACGGAGGAGATCGAGTCTTGTGGGGAAAAGTGCGCAAACCTCTAAAGAGTGTACAAACTAAGCATGATTAGTCGTGTCCTCGGTTATGGACATCTTGAGTATCTGGTACTTGAATTATTGGTTGATATCATCACTTTACTTAATGAATTTTGTTGGGTTATTAATATTATTATGTGGTAATTTGGGATTGAGTTGGAGGAACCTTCTCAATAATGGCATAAACTTGGTAGTTAATAAAAATGTATCCCTTGTTGTAGGGAAAAATTAGTTTTATGCAAAATTAAACTTAGAGCCTCCACCAGCTAAATATGCATATAGTGATAGTTATTATTCATCATTATCCTATGGTGTGAATTTGCCAGTACATTCAATGTACTAACCTATATGGATGCAACGTCTCATGTTGCAGGATTCTTACAACGAGTAAGTGATACGTTAGGGTTACGATGTCTACACTCAACTTTGTCGTTGGTGTTGTTGGGAACTCCACAACTTTGATGTTACTTCCGCTATATGGATTGAGGTAATAGTATTTACGTTACTTTATACATGTGATTTACCTCTGTTATAAATCCTCGAGTACTGTGTGTGTAAGCATACTGATCCAGGGATGACACTTAAGAACAAAGACTTCGATCCATTCGGGTCAGGTCGCTACAATAGCCTATACCATGTCAATGTCTTTCCCTTCAAAGATAAAGGGAAGACCTTCTTCTTGACAACATCCTCGGGCATACCTGCAAGCTTAAATAATCCATGTAAGTACATCTAGTGCCACCCCTAGTTGGTTTTGGAGTATTGACGACAAACCTAGTTGGGGGACTAATGTGTTTGTGAGAATTGCAGGATAAGACAGGTAGAAGTCCCTCATTGATTCGGTTTTCCTACCAGAGATGACCCCTAAAAATGTATGAAGACATTGAAGTCAAAGGTGGTATGTGAAGACATTCACATTGAAGACTATGACAAGAGAAGACATCGCGTGAAGACTATGGAGCGCGAAGACTTAGCAGTTTCGTCGTTCTTGTTTTTCTTTATTGAGTCATAGGAACCACCGTACTGTTAAGTGGGGTCCAAGAGAACCAGTTAGAATGACTGAAGTGATGCTTAACCAAAATCCTATCTCTTCGAGTGAAGACTATGAGAGCAAATCTTGTCCAGAGTTGGATAAGTCAGCCTTGCTTGTAGCCCAAGTAAAGTTGACGTGTGCGTTTGAAATCTGACCGTTGGAACACGTGTCAGTTCCTTAGTGACCTAGGGTCATTTCAGACAAATCAGGTCGGGTTGCCTAGTGGCTATAAATAGCCCACCCCCTACAACCATAAATGGTTGGCTGCTCAGAGTTAGAGTACGGCTTTTGTCGTTTGAGAGCAACCCACCTAGAAGCCTTTGAGAGAGAATTCCTTGCGAGGATAAAGCCCTAAACACCCAGAGCCAAAGAGTGTTAGGCATCACTTAAGTCTTCCTGTCTGTGTGATCTGAAGACTTATTACACTTGAGGACTGTGAATCCTCCAGCCGGTTAGGCGTCGCGTTCTGAGCATCCAAGAGTCATTGTGGATCGCCGGTGAACGAAGTCTGTGAAGGTTTGGAAGTCTACCTTGAAGACTTACCAGAGTGATTGGGCGAGGACTGGGTGTCCTTAGCTCAAGGGGAATAAGGTGAAGACGAGGTCTTTTGAGTTGAATCTCAGCCTCCCTAACCAGACATACAGTTGTCACAGCAACTGGAACTGGTCCAACAAATCATTGTCTTCAACGAGTCACTGGTTTCATCCTTCCCTTCCCTTTACTTACTGTTGGTCCTTGTGAAGTCATTGTACGATTGCATCACCATTTGGCTTCACTGAGTGATTACTTGTTCTGATTGGCTTCACAATATCTTCCTACCTGATCCTTACTGACTAGTTGCTATTAGTCATTGTGTTTTCACTTCATTGAATACTTGACTATGGTTTGCCTAGTGTAGTCTACCTTCCGCTGCATGGTAATAGGTTTATTTCTATCGTTTGTCTTCGAAACTTACATGTTTTGAAGACTTTCATAAAAATCGCCTATTCACCCCCCCCTCTAGTCGATCACTAGCACTTTCAATTGGTATCAGAGCAAGGTACTCCCTTGTTCTGTGTGATTCGGTTTAACCACCTGGAGTTTTAGCTATGTCGACTGCAGGGATAATTAAAGTCTCCGTTGCGTGCCCTGTCTTCGATGGAACTGAATATCCCTACTGGAAGAATAAGATGCGCATGCATCTTAAAGCCATTGATGTCGACCTATGGTATGTCGTCAAGAACGGCGTTCCCAAGGCTGGAGAAGGTGTCACTGCTGCTGATGTCAAGAAGTTCGTTCAACTGGACTCTACTGCCAAGAATATCATTTGCGGTCATCTGACCAAAGGACAGTATGGCCGCGTGAGTGCTTTGGAAACATCTAAGCTAGTCTGGGACTGGCTCTCCAAGGTCAATGAAGGCGTCTCAACCCAGAGAGATCAGAGAATCAGTGTCCTTCGCAACCTCTTCAACCGCTTCAAGAGAAATGACAATGAGAATGTCCAGCTCACGTTTGATCGACTCACTGACATCACTAATGAGCTTCAAGCTCTCGGCGCCACTGAGATCACCAAGCATGAAGTCGTGAAGACACTCCTGAGATCACTTGACAGCTCATTTGACACCCTAGCCATGATGATTCAAGAACGTCCTGATTTCAAGACACTCGATCCGTCTGACATACTTGAGAGGCTCAACACACACGAATTTCAGCTTTCTGAGAAAAGAGAGATCTACGGTCCCAACTATGGGCGAACTCGTGCCTTGAAGGCAAAAGCTGTCTCCTCATCTGAAGAAGAATCTGGCAGCAGTTCTGATGATCCTGAAGACATTGGAAAGGAGCTTGCTATGCTTGTGAAGAAGTTCCAAAAATTCACCAAGAAGAAAGGCTTCAGAAAGTCTTCACGATCAAGCTCAAGAAATGACGAAGCTTCTGCTCATGACTACAAGAAGAGAACATGTCACAAGTGCAAGAAACCTGGCCACTACATCTCTGAGTGTCCACAGTGGGACAATGAGAACAAGAAGAAGAAGAAGAGCAAGGAGTATGACTCTGATGACAAGAAGAAGAAGAAGAAGAAGAAGAAGAAGAAGAAGAAGAAGAAGAAGAAGAAGAAGAAATACTCAAAGTCTTCTTCCAAGTCTTCCTCAAAGTCTTCATCACACAAGAAGAGCTCATCTGGCAAGGCACGTGCGTTTGTTGGCAAGGAAATGGATTCTGAGGAGGAGTCTGCTTCTGAGGAGGTGGAGGTGGAGTCTGAGGAGGAGTCCGATTCTGGCGTTGCGAGTCTGGCTACAGCATACGTTGCCAAGTCCATCTTCAACACTGAAGACAATGACTTCATCACCGACACCGATGCAAATGACAAGGACTACTCCGCTCCTTCCTACTGCTTCATGGCACACGGTGCCAAGGTAAACACACGCACTACTCATATCAAACATCTAGTGACGATGACTCTGATTGTGGTTCCAAACCCAGCTACAAAACACTTGCTAAAATTGCAACTGAACAACAGAAAGCTATGGAACACATTCAAAAACTGTTAGACAAAAGCGATGACCTGTTAGACGCTGAAATGGCTCGATCTCAGTCCTTAATTGAAGACATAAAGAATCTTCATGTTAAGTATGAGGAACTTGAAAGTCGTCATGAAACGCTCTCAACAACTCATGAAAGGCTTTCCTATGATTATCTTCAAAGGAAGCAAGATCTTGAGAAATTGAGAGCGGCTCATGAAGATCTTCAAAAGGAAAACGAGTCACTTCGCGCGGAACCGATCATTTCAGCTCAGGAAGGATTTGAACCACCATGTCTTAAATGCATTGAGCGTGATAACGCTACTTCTGTTGCTGAATGTTCTACTGCTGCTACTATTGCAATATCTTCAACTGTTGATGTGGTAACTAACCCCTCTGCTGAGGATACCACTGCTATTGTTGATGAGAATGCTAGGTTGAAGACACTGCTTGAAACGGGGATGTACAAAAGTCTCAAAGGGCATCAGACACTATGTGATGTCCTCAAAAGGCAGATCCTGAACTGAAACCCTAGGAAAGAGGGTGTTGGGTTCGAAAGGAAAATGAATGCTGATGGCTCTTACTGGAAACCTGAGCAGTACCCCCAAACCACATGGGTTGCTGCAAAGGAACCTTCAGCGGATCCATCCACCCTATCTGGCTTCACTTGTGCTAATCCCATTGTTATTGATGAATCCTTTGATGCAAACTATAGACTGTTTAAGAATCAGAATGGTGAAGTGTTTGCCAGGTATATTGGTACTAACTGCAGGAATGGACCGCCTATGAAGAAGATTTGGGTGTCGAAAAGGTGTTTGGAGAATCTTCCTATGAATGTCATCATGACACCACAGGTGAAGAAGACAAACCCCAGACCACAGGCTTCATACGGTCCAAAGGCTTCATACAGACAGAGGACTCACCTGAGTCGCACTAACGCAAATGTTTTGCAGGGAAGCCATACTCAGGCCTATGAATATGAGCGCGGTTCATCAAACCGCCATGTTCATAAGACCAAGAACTATTCTGCCTATTCTTATGAGTACTATTGTCCACCTGCAAGACTTTTTGCTAGGGCTCCAAAGCCAAAGTTCTCAGATGCTGCACTTAGACTCATTGCTTCAAAGCCACCCTTGAAGATGTGGGTGGCTAAGAAAGCTTAACTCCCTTTTGCAGGGAAAGGTCTCCAGCAGAAAACCAAAATCGTCGGACGCTATTGCTGGGGACCTTAAACATCTTGTAGGGCGCAAGATCAAATGCCCAAATGGTCTTATTATGAACTTTGTTCCTGAATCGCTTGCTACTTGCCCTATCAGTCCTAATCTCGATCTAAGCTTTAATAATCCACTGGTTCATCAAATGTTTTTGCTTCACAATTCTCTCCGTGAAGCCTATCCCCCTAAATGCACTATAGGGTATGACACCAGCAGCTTCAGAATGGATTATTGATAGTGGGTGTACCAATCACATGACTGGCAAATGAAGCCTTCTCATGGACTCAACTTTACGTCCATCTGACAAAAGTCACATCACATTTGCTGACACTGGTAAAAGCAAGGTATTGGGTCTAGGTAGAGTTGCAATCTCAAAGGATCAACACATGGATAAAGTCATGCTTGTTGAATCCCTTGGTTTCAACTTAATGTCTATTTCAATGCTTTGCGATTTAAACATGATTGTGATGTTTGGAAAATATCGCTGCCTTGTTCTAATGGAATATGACAAGTCTCTAGTGTTTGAAGGGTATCGGAAAGATGATTTGTACGTGGTAGATTTCTCAGCAGGACCACAACTTGCCGTATGTATTCTAGCAAAAGCTTCTGAATGCTGGCTCTGGCATTAGAGGCTAGGGCATGCTGGCATGAGGAACCTCCACACCCTTGCAAGGAAGAAGCATGTCATAGGCATCGAGGGCGTCAAGTTCAAGAAGGATCACTTATGCGGTGCCTGTGAAGCAGGAAAGATGACGAGGGCCAAGCATCCCTCGAAGACAATCATGACAACGACTCAACCCTTCGAACTGCTCCACATGGATCTTTTCGGTCCCACTCATTACTCAACTCTTACTACTACTACTTGTCTCTATGGCTTTGTCATTGTTGATGATTATTCACGACATACTTGGGTGCATATAATCTTCTACAAGACTGAAGTGTAGGATGTCTTCAGACGCTTCGCCAATCGAGCAATGAACAACTATGACGCCAAGATAAAACACATCAGAAGTGACAATGGCACTGAATTCAAGAACACTGGCCTAGATACATATCTTGATACTTTAGGCATCACACATGAATTCTCAGCTCCATACACGCCACAGCAGAATGGCGTCATGGAACGCAAGAATAGAACACTTATTGAGATGGCCCGGACGATGCTTGATGAATACAAGACTCCAAGAAAGTTCTGGCCTGAAGCCATTGATACTGCATGCCATATCATCAACCGTGTTTATCTTCACAAGCTTCTGAACAAGACATCCTATGAGCTCCTTACTGGCAAGAAGCCAAATGTCAGTTACTTCAGAGTATTTGGCGCCAGGTGCTGGATCAAGGATCCACATCACACTTCAAAATTTGCACCAAAAGCACATGAGGGTTTTATGCTTGGATATGGAAAGGATTCGCACTCCTACAGAGTCTTCAACCTTTTTCACTATAAAGTGGTTGAAACAGTGGATGTGCGGTTTGATGAGACGAACGGCTCACAAAGAGAGCACCTGCCAAATGTGCTAGATGAAGTTCCATCCAGTGAATCAATCAAACTTATGGCAACTGGAGAAATCATACCGTCTGAAGCTCAGCCTGAAGAGGAACTTATCATCTCCGCACTTGATCAACCTGAAGACAATGCTCAGCCTGAAGACAATCCCTCTAACGATGACAATGATCAGCAAGAGCAAAATCTTCGTCCTGTACATCCTCGTGTTGCAAATGAAGTACAGATTGAGAGAATAATTGATAGCATCAATGCACCAGGTCCACTCACTCGTTCAAGGGCAACACAGCTAGCAAATTTCTGTGGGCACTTCGCATTCATCTCATATCTGAACCCAAGAAAGTTGAAGAAGCCTTCATGGAACCTGAATGGATTCAAGCTATGCAAGAAGAGCTTCAACAGTTTGAGCTGAATAACGTATGGGAACTGGTTAAGCGTCCTGATCCCCGCAAGCACAATATAATAGGCACCAAATGGATATATCGCAACAAACAAGATGAGCATGGTCAAGTTGTCAGAAACAAAGCTCGTCTCGTTGCTCAAGGGTACACTCAAGTTGAAGGGATTGACTTCGATGAAACCTTTGCTCCTGTGGCCAGACTTGAAGCCATACGCATACTGCTGGCCTATGCAAATCATCATAACATTCTTCTGTATCAAATGGATGTGAAGAGCGCCTTTCTCAATGGCAAGATTGAAGAAGAAGTGTATGTTGCACAACCGCCTGGCTTTGAAGATCCAAAACATCCCGACATGGTGTACAAGCTCAACAAGGCATTGTACGGCCTCAAACAAGCCCCTCGGGCTTGGTATGACACACTCAAATACTTCTTGAAGAGCAAAGGCTTCAAACTGGTTCCCTCGATCCCACTCTCTTCACGAAGACATATGATGGTGAACTGTTTGTGTGCCAAATATATGTGGATGACATTATCTTCGGCTGCACCAATCAGAAATACACTGACGAGTTTGGATATATGATGCAAGAGCAATATCAGATGTCCATGATGGGTGAGCTGAAGTTCTTCCTTGGTCTTCAAATACGTCAGCAATGCAATGGCATCTTCATATCTCAAGAGAAGTATCTCAAAGATTGCCTGAAGAAATTTGGGATGCAAGACTGCAAAGGCTTCACAACTCCAATGCCAGCCAAACATCATCTGGGTCCCGATGACAATGGTAAAGAGTTCAATCAAAAGGTATACCGCTCCATGATTGGGTCTTTACTTTATCTATGTGCATCTAGGCCAGATATTATGCTTAGTGTTTGCATGTGTGCTCGATTTCAAGCAGCACCAAAGGAATCACATCACTTAGCTGTGAAGCGAATTCTTCGATATTTGGCTCACACCCCAACATTAGGATTATGGTATCCCAAGGGCTCAGAGTTTGATCTGGTTGGATTCTCGGATGCTGATTATGCTGGTGACAAGGTGGATCGCAAGTCTACATCAGGCACATGTCATTTTCTGGGACGATCACTTGTATGTTGGTCTTCAAAGAAGCAGAACTGTGTATCTCTCTCCACTGCTGAATCTGAATACATTGCTGCTGGATCTTGCTGCGCTCAGCTTCTATGGATGAAGCAAACACTCAAAGACTACGGCATTCATCTGAAGCAAGTGCCACTCTACTGCGACAACGAAAGCGCCATCAAGATTGCCAACAACCCAGTTCAGCACTCGAAGACAAAGCACATTGAAATTCGTCATCACTTTCTCAGAGATCATGTTGTGAAGGAATAAATTGATATCATACACGTCAACACTAAAGAGCAATTGGCAGATATCTTCACCAAGCCCTTGGATGAGAAGAGATTTTGCAAGTTACGGTGTGAGCTAAATATCTTGGAATCCTCAAATGTCCTGTGATCAGGCACACATCCTAACACTTATGCATATTGATGACTTAGATGTGCAACACACGAAGTAAAGTATATCTTCAATCAATGAAGACATACATTCTAAGTGTGAATACATTAATGTGGAATTTGACTTTGGAGCGCCACGATAATTGTGCGTCGTGTCTGGGTCTAATACTTCCTATACGGTGGGTAACGCCACCACCAAATTCTTCTGTTTGAAGTGTTTCACCCATGCGTTACATTTTCTATGTCTTCACATTTGGTTTAGCTTCAATCTCAACCTGTCTTCATGGTTATCTTCGCTATGTTGATTATATATATATACTAGTGTTCTGTCCTCTACAGCATTCACTTATAGCTATGTCTTCTTGTTGAATCTTTTAAACTAAGTGAATGTGATCGGACCCTAACCTCTCTATGCTTTCTATCCCAAACTTTATCTCTCCAAATCATATGCATTCTCTTGAAACTGTCGAATGTCTTCTCTGCGTCCTTGTCAGCAGAAGATACAGAGACAAACATTAAGTCCGCTTTCAATGCTAATTCCTTCACTTGAAACCCGGAGAAGTGGGAACGACCACCCGACAATCCAGGCATGCGTGGGAACGTGGGACAACCTCCGATATGTTGCATGATGGCCACGTGCCCTTCAGATGTGAATCGCCAGGGGCACTTGTGTAATAACACTGTGCCATCCCTGTCCCTATAAATACACGCCTCACCATAGTCATTATCCTTTCTTCCACTCTCGCACAAACCCTAGCGCCACCGCTAGCCCTTGACGACGCTGGCGACGAAGCGCTTAGCTGCGGCGACCTCTCGGACGCCGTCTTCACACCGGCCGCGGACATCGTCTTCTCCGCCGTTGCCGTAGGTGTCCTCCATCGCCAAGTTAGGGCACGAACGATCGAACTGCTCGGCCTCAGCTCCCTCTCCGTCTAGCAGTTCTTCGTGTGGTAAATAAAACTTCCTTTTTACGGCCCCTTTGATCCTATAGATTCATCACTTTCTGCCACAAGAAGTTTCTATTCACACAAGTTGGATCTATTTCATACTGCATCTCATAATATGCCTAGTATGTTCACTTATGCTTCACAAAGTAGTTAGATTCCTCACTTGTATTGATCCATGGATTCGTACAAATCTGGAACCAACTCTTTATCTATGAGTGAATGTCTTCGCACGTTGAGGTCAGTGTCTTCTAAACTGATTTATCTTCAAAATCTTCTGAGAATGCATATGACCTCTTCCCCTTCCTTCGCACCTTAATGCTGTCACAGGTACATGTCCGTGGGAGAATCCCTTGGTTCTCATAGTCTGCATTCATTTGCAGAATTCTTACAGCATCATATAAATTCTCCCGAAGCCAGTTCCTGTTTGTCCAGCAAGCGAAAGCCTTTGAAGCCTTTGAACGTGTTGAAGCCATTCAGTTTAAAGTTCATGGCTACAGAGAAATCAGTAAGGAAGGGTGGCAGAAAGCGTCGAGGTGAAACATCAAGAGATCTGCCCGATACCTCTTAGAGCTGTACAAGACAGATCCAGAAGAGGATTACAATCAGCGCAAAACACGAATCCAATGGATTCGACGATATTGGGCAGAACAGTGGTTCAAGTACAGGTTTGTGACCAAGGAATATGCTGAGAAGAATGCCATCAAGCGACCATGGGGAGACATCCTATACAGAAATCTTCAACCCAGGTCCAGAGATGAAGCCATTGAACAAGGCTTCTATCCCTGCATGGTCCGTGGACCACAGCCTGCGAATGCTGACCCATCGTCATTGCTATGGTGTCGTGACGACTATCTGTTCAAGCGCAACTTCCAGTTTGCCCAGAATTTGGCGAAGCAGAACAGGAAGTCATTGGGACTAGACTTCAACCCTGGTCCCTCTTCTCCTCGTGCCGATGGCACCCGCGAAGCCGAACCCAATCTTGTTGGGCCCTTCTACAACCTGGAAGGTCTCATCACTCATATCATTGTTCAAGGGACAGCCGTGGATGAGCCTGCAGATGACGCTGAATCTAATGAAGCGCCTGCATCGCCGAAGCCAAAGAAACTGAAGAATCCTAAAGCTTCAAAGCCTGCCTCAGCACCAAAAATCTCACAAGTGAAGCCACTGGCTACTGCACCTCCTGAAGATAGTGTGCAGTCTGAAGATTTGTCACGCATCTCCAAGCCCTCGAAAGTAAAGATGCCTTTGCAACACACCAGCCAAGAACTGACTGCTACTGCTATTCTGCACAACGACACTATTGATCTGTCCAGTGATGAAGATCTTGCAGATGACGCTCTTGAGCAACTGATCAAGAGCAAAGAAGAAGCAGAAATCTTCAATGATTTGCCTCTCTTTGATGTGGCAATCATCCATAACTTCATCGATGAGTGGTTTGACACGCCCAACCTCAGCTTTGAAGATCTGCAACTTCCAATTGGCCTCAGTGTCGCCTTCACTGGCGCCATTGCTTCTGAGCTAGCTCTAGCTCAACGCATCGTTGAACTGAAGCAAAAGATCGACTATGAGAAAGCTCAGTTCAAGAAGCACATGGCCAAGCTCAACGTGCAAGATGTCAAAAACTTCCAGATCATGCTGCACGAGCTCAAGGAAGCCTTTCTCAAGAAGCGTGAAGAAGCTCAAGGTTCTCATGAGCGCATGAAGAGCCTGGCTGACAAGTGTGTGCAAGCCTAAAATGAGGCTGAAAAGCGCAAGGCTCTTGGTCGTCCTGGCATCGATCCCAGGATGGCTCCAAAGAAGAAGAAGTCAGCTGTGACCGAACCCGAAGCACCAAGGCAGGAAGCACATCCCATTGTCTTTCCAGCTAGCATGACTGGCTCGAAGCCAAAGGTCAGGTCAACCACTTCAGAACTGAAGAAGACGAGGACTGCTGAGGCTGAAGCCAGAAAGAGGAAATATCCTGAAGCCTCTGATGCTGCTCCCTCCAAGAAGAAGTGCAAGACCAAGAAGGATCGGGCTGCTCCCACAGAGCCCTTGGTTGTTGAACCTATCTTAATGGTTCGCCCTACATCTGCACAACAAGAGCACCAACTGATTGTCCATGAGCCTGCTTCCACAGAGGCTCATGAAGCTGAAGACATTCCAGCAGTTGATCCCACCGCTGCTGAAGACATTGGTCACCATGACAATGTTGAAGATGATGTAGTTCTTCCTCAGATCGAGCACCAACTGGTATCATCGCCTGTGCTTACGCACAGCGAACTCATCAGCATTGGTCGTCCTTTTACGCCAATTGCACAGGATGCATCATGGGCTGATCGCCCACAACAACAAGTCACACCACCCCGGCAAGAAGAAGAAGATGACTTTGAGGCCCAGCCAACTCCATCTCCAACGGCGTCGCCAGCGTTACGCAGGCTTCGCAAAGGACCAAGGTCTCAATTCCCTCTTTCGAGTGTTCCAGGAGGAGAAGTGCCCCACCAATCTATTACACATCAAGTGTTTCCAGATGCCACTCCTACTGTGAATGTCTCCGAGTCTGAGGCCAAAGTTGCTGAAGACATTCCGGCTGCATCAGCCGATGACAAACAAGAAGAAGAACGTGTCCCTACTCCCCCCATTACTGAAGAAGTTGTTCTCGAGGAGAACGTGTCTGTGCCCGACCCTCCAGTTCATCAAGTGGAGGTTGAGAATCTCGAGGCTGCCACCACCAACAGAAATGAAGCCAATGACGTTGTCATGGCTGAAGCAAATGTGGAGCCTGCACCAACCAATGTGCCAGAAGTCAATGAAGCCAATGATGCAACTGCTCCTGTTCCTGCGCCTACTGCTGGTCCTCAGTTTGACTATCACGTTGAGCACAGACCTCAGGTACAGAAGCCAATGCCAAGGCTGCCCAGGTTTCCAGGTCCTGCATCAACACCCGGATCCTTTAATGTCAATGGCTTCAAAGCAGACAACACCTTCTTCAATAGTGCCAAGAACCCCTACTCAAGGGAAAGAATATCTTTTGATCGGTTCTGGAGCTATCCGCAGCGAAGTTATTACTCATGCATTCTGTACAATCAAGGTCGCATTTTCCCTCATATGCGTCTTGATACTTAAGCCATAACTGGTCTACCTTGCTTGGAAGAAGCTCTGGATTGCTTCAAAGAGTCTGGATTGTTGCCGTTCGTAACCGACCAAGAGCACTGGAACGAAGAATTGCTGCTCCAATTCTATGCCACTCTTCACATTCGTGGCTACAACAGAGGTTCGAAGACTTGGGTCCTTGAGTGGATGACAGGCAATGTTCATCACGAAGCCAAAGCCTTTGATATCATTGAGCTCACTGGTCTGCCCACTCCTGGAGATCTTTATGAACCTGGTTGTCAGCTTCGCCGTGCAGCTATGGAGAGCATCTTTCAGAAGCCTGAACCAAACATGAGTCAGATGCTTAGCATGATGAAGCCTTTGCCTCTAGATGCTGCATATCCTAAGGAGTTCTTTGTTGAAGACCTTGAGTATCTGCCACGCACTATCTATCACATTATCAGGCGAACTCTCTGGCCCATCAAAGGACATTCTCCACATGCAAAGCTGGAAGGTGCAATGAAGACTTTGGTCTTTTATATTCTTCATGGCAAATGCTTCAATGCACAAGACTTCTTCATCCGCCAACTTGCTGCATCAGGATCTGATCTTTTTGTCTTGAAGTTTTACGCTCCATGGATAATGCGGCTGATCAAACTACACTCAGCTGTCTCATATCAGCCCTCTACTCACAATCATCGGATCCTTCTGCTTGACGTTGATATGTCCGTTGAAGCCATCTATCCAGAGCCTGCCAAGGAGCCTCATAGTCTTCAGAATGCTGAGCATCAAAGCTTCTCTCAAAACATTGAAGGAGTTGAAGCAGTCACTTGTGTTTATCCTCTGGTTGGTACTACACGTGCACCTCATCGTGCCCTCACTGAAGCCACTGAAAGCACCATTGCCCAACGGCCCAAGAAGCGATCTCGTGTTCTCAATGACCGAGAGCTTCTGGTTGCCCTTCATCGGAAACAGGATAGGCAACATGACTGGCTGGAGCGCCAAATGCAAAGCCTTTTGGTGGATGTCAACCGCATTCACAATCTTGCCACCAAGAATGCCTTTGTTTCCCATGAAACCTGTCGGCATACATGGAAAGGGCTGACGCTTATGTGTTCTGAAGATGATCTTCAAGAGGATGGCTTCTCTGAACGTTTCAAGTTTGACTCCACACCTCCAAGAAGGACTGTGCTGCGACGAACTCCATCTCTTGAAGACTCTGAGTTCTCCTCCTCTGCTGCAACTGTGAATGCTAGAGTGATCGATGATGAAGATGATGCTACTTCACCACCTCCTACTTCTGCACGCATCGACACTGCCCCGAGTTCGTCTGCACCGCCTAACAACACCGATGACCCTGCTGCTTCACCTACTCCTCTTGGGAACGAGTAGATGCTCTATGTCTTCAAACCTTTTTGGTCCTTACTGACAAAAGAGGGAGAAGCATATGAGTTTGATTGTCTTCAAGCGGGTCCATATGGGCGGTGGTTTTATATTTTGCCTAGTGTTTACAACTCTTGCATTTTTGATACATTTGGTTCTTTGAGTTGTAACACTCAAACTCGATGGTCGTCTGCTACTTATTTGCTTTACTGTGATGCGATGATAAATTCCGCATGTGCGACGATAAATTCCGCACTTAGATCATTTTGCAGACGTCCAATTTTCATTATGCATATCATTATATTCACATACTTTTCATGCATGATGAATTGTCATCATAAGTTGAAGAGGATCTCCACAAGTACAACCTGCCATGTGCATTTGCATTCCAAAAGCAAAGTACTTATATGCACATCTTCAGGGAGAGCCCTTACAACTTATGAAGACAATTCCCTATCCTTTACAATTTCACATATTATATTCCCCGTTGAAAACTTCAACTAGTTTGTCATCAATCGCCAAAAAGGGGGAGATTGTAAGTGCATCTAGTGCCACCCCTAGTTGGTTTTGGAGTATTGACGACAAACCTAGTTGAGGGACTAATGTGTTTGTGAGAATTGCAGGATAACACAGGTAGAAGTCCCTCATTGATTCGGTTTTCCTACCAAAGATGACCCCTAAAAATGTATGAAGACATTGAAGTCAAAGGTGGTATGTGAAGACATTCACATTGAAGACTATGACAAGAGAAGACATCGCGTGAAGACTATGGAGCGCGAAGAGTTAGCAGTTTCGTCGTTCTGTGTTTTTCTTTGTTGAGTCATAGGAACCACCGTACTGTTAAGTGGGGTCCTAGAGAACCAGTCAGAATGACTGAAGTGATGCTTAACCAAAATCCTATGTCTTCGAGTGAAGACTATGAGAGCAAATCTTGTCCAGAGTTGGATAAGTCAGCCTTGCTTGTAGCCCAAGTAAAGTTGCCGTGTGTGTTTGAAATCTGACCGTTGGAACACGTGTCAGTTCCTTAGTGACCCAGGGTCATTTCGGACAAATCAGGTCCGGTTGCCTAGTGGCTATAAATAGCCCACCCCCTACAACCATAAACGGTTGGCTGCTCAGAGTTAGAGTACGGCTTTTGTCGTTTGAGAGCAACCCACTTCGAAGCCTTTGAGAGAGAATTCCTTGCAAGGATAAAGCCCTAAACACCCAGAGCCAAAGAGTGTTAGGCATCACTTAAGTCTTCATGTCTGTGTGATCTGAAGACTTATTACACTTGAGGACTGTGAATCCTCCAGCCGGTTAGGCGTCGAGGTCTGAGCATCCAAGAGTCATTGTGGATCGCCAGTGGACGAAGTCTGTGAAGGTTTGGAAGTCTACCTTGAAGACTTACCAGAGTGATTGGGCGAGGACTGGGTGTCCTTAGCTCAAGGGGAATAAGATGAAGACGAGATCTTCTGAGTTGAATCTCAGCCTCCCTAACCAGATGTACAGTTGTCACAGCAGCTGGAACTGGTCCAACAAATCATTGTCTTCAACGAGTCACAGGTTTCATCCTTCCCTTCCCTTTACTTACTGTTGGTCCTTGTGAAGTCATTATATGATTGCATCACGATTTGGCTTCACTGAGTGATTACTTGTTCTGATTGGCTTCACAATATCTTCCTACCTGATCCTTACTGACTAGTTGCTATTAGTCATTGTGTTTTCACTTCATTGAATACTTGACTATGGTTCGCCTAGTGTAGTCTACCTTCCACTGCATGGTAATAGGTTTATTTCTATCGTTTGTCTTCGAAACTTACATGTTTTGAAGACTTTCATAAAAATCGCCTATTCACCCCCCCCCCCTCTAATCGATCACTTCTTCTTAACAACATCCTCGGGCATACCTGCAAGCTTAAATAATCCACAAACTTCATCTACATAGATTAGGTGCATATCGGGATGTAATGTTCCATCTCCTATATAAGGACTAGCTAGCAGTTTCTCTATCATACAAGAAGGAATTTCATAATAAATGTTTTCAGTAGGTGCAGTGGGTTGAGGAGCAACTCTTTACTCTTCCGGTCGAGGTGAAGATACCCCGAACAAGCCCCTCAAAGGATTATCTTCCACTGTAATAAGTGACAGTAAATTTCAGCAAACTATATAAATATTTCATTACCGAAGGCGCTTCACTCCCCGGCAACGGCGCTAGAAAAGAGTCTTGATGACCCACAAGTATAGGGGATCTATCGTAGTCCTTTTGATAAGTAAGAGTGTCGAACCCAATGAGGAGCAGAAGGAAATGACAAGTGGTTTTCAGCAAGGTATTCTCTGCAAGCACTGAAATTATCGGTAACAGATAGTTTTGTGATAAGATAAATCGTAACGGGTACCAAGTAAATAAAGTAACTAAGGTGCAACAAGGTGGCACAATCCTTTTTGTAGCAAAGGAAAAGCCTGGATGAACTCTTATATTGTCACACCCTAGCTAGTCATGCATTAGAGTGTTGCATCATGTTTATTCTTTCACCAGAAACCTGAAATGGGGATGACAGAACCCCCAGTCCCCTCTGAAACCAACTAGGGTTTACTAAAAACTTTTTCAATGAACCTGAAATGCCCTTCTAAAATGCCCATCATTTTTTGTCTTGGTTCAGAACCTCTGCCAAAAGTGGTGCACATTTTCCTAGGCCATCTTAGGGTTTTTGAATTAAATCATAAATATTTGAATTTGGGCATTTAAAGTTATATAAAATATTTAAATGTTCAAATATCTCCAAACTAAAATGTTTCATGTTGGAAATAATCCAACTATGAACCAGGAGTAGTTTGGTGATTTTAGGAGTTGCCTAAGTATTTTATTTAATTCAACAAAGTTGCAGAAGTAAAAAAAAAGAAAACAGAAAGAAATGGAAAAAACTTACCTGGCGCCCAGCACCCGGCCCACCTGCCGGCCCAGCCCAGCACCGCTCCAGCGAGCTGCTTGCCGGCCAGGCAGGCAGGCAGGTGCCCGACGGCGACCGCAGCGCGCGCCACGCACCTGCTCGCCGCCTCGCCGCTCCCCTCGTCCGGTGACGTCGTGGACCGGCCTCCCTCGCTCCCCCGAACCCCCCAGACACCCCCGCTCCTCTCCAGCTCCTCCCCCTCGCGCTCCCCCGCCATGGCCGACGCCACCATCGCCGTCCCTTCGTCGTAGCCGTGCTCCCCGCCACCCGTGCGTCCTCTCATCGTGTCCAGGAGCTCCGCCGCTGTCCACTTCATCGAGTAGCCGAGCCCCGAGCGCTCGCAACGCCCGAGTCCACCGCACCGACCTCGCCCGAGTCCGCCGTCGCCGGAGATCCCCTTCAACACCGTCGTCGCTCCGGTTCATCTCCGGCCACACCAAGGGCTTCGTCGCACTCACTGTGAGCTTAGCCATCTTCCCCTCCCTTCCGTTCTTGCTCCCGAGCCGTGTAGCAACCTCCCGGAGCTCAACCGCACCCACCGCCGTGGAGCTCATCGCCGACGTGCTCCCGGTCACCCTCCGGCCACAAACTGGTGTCCATCATGCTCACCGTGTCACTTAGCACCTAGCTAGCCACTCCCCGAGCCTCACCGACCCCTCTAGCGTCAAGTTCGTCTTCGGCCGAACCCCGATGGCCGCCAAAGTCGTCGCCGGCGCCAACTCCGGCCACCCCGACCCCAACGGACTCCACCAAGAGCTGCGGCTCGACCTCAGCTCCTCTCCGGTGGCCTCCGCGGCTCGTTTGGTTGCCGGAACGGCAAAAATCACTTCCGCCGCCGTGTCAGGCTCGCCGGCGGCTAAACGCCGGTGCAGCCGACCCGGGTTTGACCACGGGTGGGCCCTGGTTGACTCCCCTGAGTCAATGACAGGTGGGGACCAGCCCTGTTAATTAAACAGGTTTAGTTTTAATTAAACTTTAATTAATCTAATCACACTGACACGCGGGACCCACTGTCAGGTTTGACCCGGACGTGTTCCGTTGACCTGCTGACGTCACACTGACGTCAGGCTGATGCAATAATTGACTTTCTGGAATTAATCTAATATAGGAAATTCCAGAATATAGTTTAAACTTCAAAAATTCATAACTTTTATTCTGTAACTCCAAATCAGACAAATTATATATGAAAAATGATCAGAAAAATCCAATCTATCCACCTGTACTATTTTCATGCATGATTAAACAAGTTAACCTGATGTTTAATGCAGAACAAGGAAAAGCACTTTAAAAGGCCATGTTTGAGTTTGAAATTTGAATCTTTGATTCAAATTGGTTCAAACCCTTCTGGTCTTAGTTGCATTAGCCCAACACACTCATATTGCTATGTTTCATGCATGCATCATATTGTTGCACATTGTTTGGTGATGGTTGTGTATCGGTGTTCTTTGCGGCAGGTTCTGCCCCCGAGGAGTACCGTGATTACCCTAACGAAGAACCGTATCAGTGCATCGAACCATCAGGCAAGCAACCAACCATTTGATCATATCGATACAATCCCATGTTCTCGCTCCTGCTCTCTTTTACTGCATTAAGACAACGCGTTTCAAACTGCTGTGTGCTACGGTAGTTGAACCCATTTCCTCTGCATGACCTGTCATTGCCACAGTAACTAGATGAAACCCACTAGCATGTGTAGGAGTTGATTGAGCCATATGTATGTGTTGTTCCTACCTTGCTATGCCTGCTATGCTTAGAGTCGTGTCAGGTCTGGTTCATCTGGGTGATGGCTAGAGTGAAATGATTATGTCGGTAATGAGAGTGGTGTGGTGAACACGTTTTGGTAAAGGTATCGATGAGAGGCCATGTAGGAGTACATGGTGGGTTGTTTCATTGAAGCCGACCTTAAGCACTGAGATCTGTATGTGGGATTTAAGATACAGCTACTACCATGCATTGGGCCCTGAAATATGACCCCGCTCGACTTCTTATTCACCCTAGCTCTCTGTCCAGGAGTTGCAAGTAGTTTCTGGTGTTTGTAGCCTACTGGAGGCCGTGGACAGCGCTGACCGTAGGGGTGGGCTGTGATGCGGTAGGTACGTGGCACGGTGTACCGAATACCCGTTAGGTATCTCGGGAACCATGTTCACATCGTTCGGGGCCGTATGGGAAACCTCGGCCGGACTCCCTGCGGATGGAACCTGGATAGGCGATAAACCTGGACTAGAGACTTAGGTGTTTAGGTAGGTCGTGGTCTACACCCACGTCGGCTTTCGCTTGAAGTCTGCCGAGCACATGTCGTGTGCAGACGCTAAGTGGTGGAAACATGTATGAAGAAGTACACCCCTGCAGGGTTATCATGATCTATTCGAATAGCCGCGTCCGCGGTAAAGGACTACTTGGTTGCCTATACAGTTCATAGACAAGTAAATGGAAACTACTAAAAGCTTCAAGATAAGTGTGAGTGCCGAGGATGGCTCTTCCGTAGGAAGACGGAGGTGGATCCTCGGTAGTGTATTGAAGTGGTGAGTAGTGGACTCGTGT
>NC_041388.1:211688977-211713857 GCF_002162155.2 Triticum dicoccoides
AAGACGCTGCAACCCCTTCTGATGGGTTCTACGTAGACGTTGACATCAATGAGTAGGCTAAGGCCCAGGTGGTGATCCTGAGCTTGTGAAGGACCACGTAGTATAGCTAGGCTTTCCAAGCCTCTTTTATTTTACTAGTTGTCTGTACTCAGACAAGTTACTTCCGCTGCTGGTTTGTATGACTGTATGACTTGAATGCTGGGTCGTGTGACCCGTACCTTTGTGTATGTTATGTATGGCTCTCTGAGCCTTAAATAAAGTGCTTGTGTCATAGAGTCATGTTGTGATGCCTTGTTGTGTTTGCACATATCGGGCATATTGTGTGTATGATTGAAATGCTTGGTATGTGTGGGATCTGACTACCTAGTTGTTTATCCTTAGTAGCCTCTCTTACCGGGAAATGTCTCCTAGTGTTACACTGAGCCATGGTAGCTTGCTACTGCTCTGGAACACTTAGGCTGGCTGGCATGTGTCCTTCTTCGTTCCTGTGTCTGTCCCTTCGGGGAAATGTCACGCATTGAGTACCGGAGTCCTGTTAGCCCGCTACAGCCCGGTTTACCGGAGTCCTGCTAGCCCAGTGCTACAGCCCGGACCCACTTGCTGATGACCGACACGTTCGTTGCTGGGTCATGGATGCCTGTCCCTGTAAGCACTGTGCCACCTTGGATTTATGACTAGTCATGTCAGCCCGGGCTCTTTATCATATGGATGCTAGCGACACTATCATATACGTGAGCCAAAAGGCGCAAACGGCCCCGGGCAAAGGTAAGGCGACACCCGTGGGGATGCCGTGCGTGAGGCCGCAAAGTGATATGGGGTGTTACAAGCTAGATCGATGTGACATCGAGTCGGGGTCCTGACAGCGTTGGCATCAGAGCCGGACTGCCTGTAGGTTCTCCAAGCCAAACTGGTCGATGTTGAGTCTAGAAATTCCTTAGTTATATGTAGGGGAATTGTTTGTGGGTTGGAACGTAAGGTTCTTTTTACTCCTTATCTTATGACATTCTGATCTGAGTCAGTCTATTCTTCCACCGGGGGTTAAGGAATTAGGATCTTTTCTCTCTATCAGGATCACGTGTTACCAATCAGTAGTACCCTATAGGTTTGATGGATACAAGCCTAGTACAGTTCTACTACCACATCATGTTGTTAGGATGGACTCAGAACTGTGATATGATGATGTTGAGTGTGTATGAAATCCTTTGTCAAATGTCTCAAAATCCTTCTTGAGCATTTACAGCTGTTACGCTGCCGAAATTTTGTTAGAAATTCTAATGCCTTTGCATTATGGTTGTGCTTTTAGATGGCCACTCGCGACCTTAATCAAGTGGTTCACCTGACTCGATGCCTAGATGTACCCGGCCATACCGCCATGTTGGTCAGGGTAATGACTGAGGCTGGATACCGTTGGTATCCTGAGTACACGGTCGAAGAGCAATTCCGAGACTTTAATCAAAGCCAGTATCTCTGCACTGTCAGGATATTTCCATCTTATCCTGGGTCCACCGAGCCCCTTCACTGCTCCTATGGACTCGGGGTTACTATTGAGATGGTTGTGCAGGACGCCGCCTACTCTATGATGACCATCATGCGAGTCAGGTCTGGCCTATTTCGGGACTCTGACTTCCGGTATATGCCAGGATCACTTCCGGGAGCACAAGGGTATCTCCAGGCTATCTATGTTGACCCCACCCAGGAGGATTCACGGACTCGCACTACTGCTGAGATGCTCGAGGAGAAGGACCGTGAAAATCGGGCCTTGAGGTTAGAGCTCTTCAATACCCGTGCTGACCATTGGGCCACATTGACTCGGTTTGCACTGGCGGTGCAAGCTGGATATTCGGATATGCGCGATCTCTATCCTGTGAGATCTGCTCTGCCAGACGTGATGGGTTGGCGTGATGTAGGAGGCATCACCCCACCTCGCGGTCCCCGCAGGCCACCGTCTGTTGGTCCAAGACCCCATCCTAGCCCCTATGGTCCACAAGCTCCGCGAGATCGTCTGTTCCCGGATGATCATGTTGAGCTTCCAGGCTATGGAGGTAATTTCTACGAGGACTACTACGGATCGGTCTGAGTTAGTGGTAGTATCACTAGTTTGTACTAGTTGTGTCGTCTATCATCCTGCGTGACTCGTGGGATATGACCTAGTTTGTACCGCTTCCGGAGGTGTAGAAAAATAATGTATAGGAGCTTGGGATGCCTCCGATGTGATGTAATCTTCCTTTCACCGTAACAGTACCTTGTTTGGTTTTGTACTAAACCTTGTATGGTGTGTATGACGATGGAATAAAGAAGCAGTTTCTGTATCTACCATGTCATACGGATGATCATCTTGCATTCCGAGTTATTCCTTACATTCTGTATCCTATGTCGGAATCTTATCATTCTGACTAAATCATTGTCTTGTTTACCTAGGATGGTCAACACGCGCACTAACCCTGCTCCTCAAGAGCAGGCCGAAGGCAGTGAAGTCAGGAATGCAAATCTGCCTCATCCTCCTTCCCTAGCCGAGGTTATGATGGAAGCTGAGAGAAATAAACGGGAGACCAACCGTTTGTTGGAGCGTATTGAACAGAACACAGCACACCATCAGAGGACTAACGTGGTGTCGCTCAGTGATTTCATTAAGTTACATCCACCCACGTTCCACCACTCCGTCGAGCCTCTCGACGCTGATGACTGGCTTCGCAGTATTTCTCACAAACTGCGTTCTGTGCTAGTAGCTGAGGCTGACAAGGTCACCTTTGCTGCATATCATCTTGAAGGCCCCGCTAGTCTATGGTGGGAGAATTATGGAGCTATGCGCCCAGCGGGCCATGTCACTACTTGGGCTGAATTCAGCGAGGCTTTCCGTGAACATCACATTCCGGAGGGGCTCATGGACCGTAAACGTGAGGAATTTTGCAGTTTCACTCAGGGCCGACTCTCTGTGGATGCTTACAGCAGGGAGTTTGGTAACCTCGCACGATATGCCACTGAGGAAGTTTCTACCGATGCCAAGAAGCAAGCAAGGTTCCGTAAGGGGCTTAGTCCTGAGCTTCGCCGCGACCTCCGTCTGCATGAGTGCACATCCTTTCAGAAACTTGTTAACAAGGCCATCAGTGCTGAGACTGGTCAGACTGATTATGATGCAACACGCAAGCATGGCCGTGACGTGGGTTCCTCATCCGGTGCTGGTCCTCAGAAGCACCGCGTGTGGGTGCCCAACACTGCCCTGCCACCCAGGTTCACACCGAGGCCATCCTTCCAGGCGCCTCGCCCCGTTCAACAGTCTGCACCAGCCAAGCCCTATGGTGGTCCAACCAACAACGCTCCTTCACGTACCAGTTCTGTGACTTGCTTTAAGTGTGGGGAATCTGGCCACTATATGCGCGAGTGTCCCCAGACCAACCCCAACCAATCTGCTAAAACTGTTGGCCGTGGCAAGCCGACAGGAAAAGTGTTCCACGCCAAGCCGGCCACCGCTACACGTGGCCATGTCAACTGTATCTCTGCCGAGGAAGCTCAAGAGGATCCCAACGTCGTTCTTGGTACGCTTCTTGTTAATTGCCACCTGGCATCTGTTCTTTTCGATACATGAGCCTCTCATTCTTTTATATCCGAAAATTATGCTCGTTTGCATAACATCGCATTCTGTGACATGCCAACCTCTATGGTAATTCAAACTCCGGGATCCAAATGGCAAACTTCTAGAGTAAGCCATGGAAATGAAATCCAAGTCGACAGACTTGTTTTCCTCGCATCTTTGATAGCCCTTAAATCTTCAGATATTAATATTATTCTGGGTATGGACTGGATGTCAGTTCATCATGCCCAAATTGATTGCTTCTCTAGGACTGTTCAACTTACCCATCCTTCGGGGAAGATAGTCAATGTCTTGACCCGAATAGCCAAGCGACAGTTATATTCTCTTAACGCCAGCCCTTTGTCAGACCTTGAGGACGTCCCGGTAGTCCGTGACTTTTCGGATGTTTTCCCAGAGGAATTGCCAGGTGTTCCACCTGACAGGGATGTTGAGTTCGTAATAGACCTCATTCCAGGAACCGTTCCGATTGCTAGAAGACCCTATAAGATGGCACCACTAGAACTAGCCGAGCTTAAGAAACAACTCGATGAGTCCTTGAAAAAGGGTTTCATCCGACCTAGTTCATCTCCGTGGGCTTGCCCCGTCCTCTTCGTCAAGAAGAAGGATGGTACGGACCGGATGGTTGTAGATTACCGACCTGTCAATTTGGTCACAATCAAGAACAAATATCCGCTCCCTAGGATCCACGACCTGTATGATCAGCTCGCTGGATCCTTAGTCTTCTCCAAAATGGATTTGAGGTTGGGCTACCATCAAATCAAAATCAGAAACGGGGACATTCCTAAAACGGCCTTTGTTACTCGTTATGGCCAATACGAGTACACCGTCATGTCCTTCGGTTTAACCAACGCTCCAGCCACCTTTTCTCGGTTAATGAACTCAATCTTCATGGAGTATTTGGATAAATTCGTCGTGGTTTACCTAGATGATATACTCATCTACTCCAAGAACGAGGAAGAACATGCCGAACATCTAAGGCTAGTGTTGAAGAAACTTCGAGAGCACCGCCTTTATGCCAAGTTTTCCAAATGTGAATTTTGGTTGTCAGAAGTGACCTATCTGGGTCATGTAATATCTGGTAAAGGTATTGCTGTTAACCCTGAGCGAGTTCAAGCCGTCCTTAATTGGACTCCACCTGAATCGGTCAAGCAAGTTCGGAGTTTTCTGGGCTTAGCGAGCTATTGCCGTCGCTTTGTCGAAAATTTCTCCAAAGTTGCTAAACCTCTAACCGAACTCCTCAAGAAAGATAAAAAGTTTGAATGGACTCCACAATGTGAGCACAGCTTTCAGGAACTGAAAAGACGCCTGACTTCTGCTCCCGTTCTGGTACCGCCAGACTTCTCTAAGGACTTTGTTATCTACTGCGACGCCTCGCGACAAGGACTAGGTTGCATCCTCATGCAAGATCGACACGTAATTGCTTACGCTTCACGGCAATTGCACCCACATGAGGAGAATTATCCTACTCATGATCTAGAGCTTGCAGCCGTAGTCTATGCACTTAAGACCTGGCGACATTACCTCCTCGGTAACCGTTGCGAAATATTCACTGATCACCAAAGTCTGAAGTACATTTTCACCCAACCGGATTTGAATCTCAGGCAAAGACGTTGGGTTGAGTTGATCATAGATTTCGACTTAGGATTAACTTACACCCCAGGGAAAGCCAACGTCATGGCTGATGCGCTAAGTCGTAAATCTTATTGTAACAACCTGATGTTACAACAAAGTCAACCGCTTCTCCATGAGGAATTTCGGAAGCTTAACCTTCACATTGTTCCTCAAGGATTTCTTTCCACCTTGGTGGCGAAACCTACTCTTACGGATCAAATCATCGCTGCCCAAAAGCGAGATAAGGGAATATCTAAAATCAAGGAGAACATTGCTAGCGGAGGTGCTAGTTGTTTCTCCACAAATGATCATGGTGTTGTGTACCTTGGGAACCGTTTAGTGGTTCCCAAGAACCAGCATCTACGACAGTTGATCCTTAAGGAGGCCCATGAATCTCCTCTCACCATTCATCCCGGTAGTACTAAGATGTATCAGGACCTACGCCAGAGGTTCTGGTGGACTAGGATGAAGAGAGAAATTGCTCAGTATATTGCTAATTGCGACGTCTGTCGTCATGTAAAAGCAGAGCATCAACGGCCTGCTGGCACCCTTCAACCCCTAGCTATTCCTGAATGGAAATGGGATAAAATTGGTATGGATTTCATTACCGGTTTTCCCAGGACCAAGAGAGGGAATAATGCTATCTTTGTCGTTGTCGATCGTCTTTCCAAAGTGGCCCATTTCTTACCTGTTCGTGAGAGTATAACCGCTAGTCAGCTGGCAGACTTATACATCTCCCGAATAGTGTCTCTCCATGGTGTTCCTTTGGAAATTAACTCGGATCGAGGAAGTCTTTTCACCTCTCGATTTTGGGAAAGTTTCCAAAACGCTATGGGAACCCGCCTTTCCTTTAGCACCGCTTTTCACCCTCAATCGAGTGGTCAAGTAGAACGCGTCAACCAGATCCTAGAAGCCATGCTTCGAGCCTCTGTTATCTCATTCGGAATGGATTGGGAGAAGTGCCTTCCATTTGCCGAATTCGCTTACAACAACAGCTATCAATCTAGCTTGGGTAAAGCCCCTTTTGAAGTTCTCTATGGACGACGGTGTCGAACACCCCTTAACTGGTCAGAGACCGGGGAAAGACAATTCTTTGGCCCGGATATGATTCATGAAGCAGAAGAGCAAGTTCGCATCGTTCGTGAAAAGTTGAAAACAGCCCAATCTCGTCAAAAGAGTCAATATGACCGAAAACATAAGGCTATGACTTTCGAGGTTGACGAGAAGGCTTACCTTCGGGTTAACCCTCTGAAGGGAACCCATCGTTTCGGTATCAAAGGCAAATTGGCTCCTCGTTACATTGGACCTTTTCGCATTCTCGCTAAACGAGGAGAAGTTGCCTACCAGTTGGAACTACCTCCGCACCTCTCCAGAGTCCACGATGTCTTCCACGTTTCTCAACTCAGGCGTTGCTTCTCGGATCCTATCCGTGGAGTGGACTCCGAAACGCTTGATCTCCAAGATAATCTTACATATCGAGAGTACCCCATTCGTATCCTCGATCAGGCCGAGCGTACCACTCGACGTCATAATATCAAGTTTCTCAAAGTTCAATGGTCGCACCATTCTGAGGATGAAGCAACTTGGGAAAGGGAGGATCGTCTTCGACTCGAGTATCCCGCCTTCTTCCCGGAGGAACCCAAATCTCGGGACGAGATTCTTTTGAGTGGGGGTGAGTTGTCACACCCTAGCTAGTCATGCATTAGAGTGTTGCATCATGTTTATTCTTTCACCAGAAACCTGAAATGGGGATGACAGAACCCCCAGTTCCCTCTGAAACCAACTAGGGTTTACTAAAAACTTTTTCAATGAACCTGAAATGCCCTTCTAAAATGCCCATCATTTTTTGTCTTGCTTCAGAACCTCTGCCAAAAGTGGTGCACATTTTCCTAGGCCATCTTAGGGTTTTTGAATTAAATCATAAATATTTGAATTTGGGCATTTAAAGTTATATAAAATATTTAAATGTTCAAATATCTCCAAACTAAAATGTTTCATGTTGGAAATAATCCAACTATGAACCAGGAGTAGTTTGGTGATTTTAGGAGTTGCCTAAGTATTTTATTTAATTCAACAAAGTTGCAGAAGTAAAAAAAAAGAAAACAGAAAGAAATGGAAAAAACTTACCTGGCGCCCAGCACCCGGCCCACCTGCCGGCCCAGCCCAGCGCCGCTCCAGCGAGCTGCTTGCCGGCCAGGCAGGCAGGCAGGTGCCCGACGGCGACCGCAGCGCGCGCCACGCACCTGCTCGCCGCCTCGCCGCTCCCCTCGTCCGGTGACGTCGTGGACCGGCCTCCCTCGCTCCCCCGAACCCCCCAGACACCCCCGCTCCTCTCCAGCTCCTCCCCCTCGCGCTCCCCCGCCATGGCCGACGCCACCATCGCCGTGCCTTCGTCGTAGCCGTGCTCCCCGCCACCCGTGCGTCCTCTCATCGTGTCCAGGAGCTCCGCCGCTGTCCACTTCATCGAGCAGCCGAGCCCCGAGCGCTCGCAACGCCCGAGTCCACCGCACCGACCTCGCCCGAGTCCGCCGTCGCCGGAGATCCCCTTCAACGCCGTCGTCGCTCCGGTTCATCTCCGGCCACACCAAGGGCTTCGTCGCACTCACTGTGAGCTTAGCCATCTTCCCCTCCCTTCCGTTCTTGCTCCCGAGCCGTGTAGCAACCTCCCGGAGCTCAACCGCACCCACCGCCGTGGAGCTCGTCGCCGAGGTGCTCCCGGTCACCCTCCGGCCACAAACTGGTGTCCATCATGCTCACCGTGTCACTTAGCACCTAGCTAGCCACTCCCCGAGCCTCACCGACCCCTCTAGCGTCAAGTTCGTCTTCGGCCGAACCCCGGTGGCCGCCAAAGTCGTCGCCGGCGCCAACTCCAGCCACCCCGACCCCAACGGACTCCACCAAGAGCTGCGGCTCGACCTCAGCTCCTCTCCGGTGGCCTCCGCGGCTCGTTTGGTTGCCGGAACGGCAAAAATCACTTCCGCCGCCGCGTCGGGCTCGCCTGCGGCTAAACGCCGGTGCAGCCGACCCGGGTTTGACCACGGGTGGGCCCTGGTTGACTCCCCTGAGTCAATGACAGGTGGGGCCCAGCCCTGTTAATTAAACAGGTTTAGTTTTAATTAAACTTTAATTAATCTAATCACACTGACACGCGGGACCCACTGTCAGGTTTGACCCGGACGTGTTCCGTTGACCTGCTGACGTCACACTGACGTCAGGCTGACGCAATAATTGACTTTCTGGAATTAATCTAATATAGGAAATTCCAGAATATAGTTTAAACTTCAAAAATTCATAACTTTTATTCTGTAACTCCAAATCAGACAAATTATATATGAAAAATGATCAGAAAAATCCAATCTATCCACCTGTACTATTTTCATGCATGATTAAACAAGTTAACCTGATGTTTAATGCAGAACAAGGAAAAGCACTTTAAAAGGCCATGTTTGAGTTTGAAATTTGAATCTTTGATTCAAATTGGTTCAAACCCTTCTGGTCTTAGTTGCATTAGCCCAACACACTCATATTGCTATGTTTCATGCATGCATCATATTGTTGCACATTGTTTGGTGATGGTTGTGTATCGGTGTTCTTTGCGGCAGGTTCTGCCCCCGAGGAGTACCGTGATTACCCTAACGAAGAATCGTATCAGTGCATCGAACCATCAGGCAAGCAACCAACCATTTGATCATATCGATACAATCCCATGTTCTCACTCCTGCTCTCTTTTACTGCATTAAGACAACGCGTTTCAAACTGCTGTGTGCTACGGTAGTTGAACCCATTTCCTCTGCATGACCTGTCATTGCCACAGTAACTAGATGAAACCCACTAGCATGTGTAGGAGTTGATTGAGCCATATGTATGTGTTGTTCCTACCTTGCTATGCCTGCTATGCTTAGAGTCGTGTCAGGTCTGGTTCATCTAGGTGATGGCTAGAGTGAAATGATTATGTCGGTAATGAGAGTGGTGTGGTGAACACGTTTTGGTAAAGGTATCGATGAGAGGCCATGTAGGAGTACATGGTGGGTTGTTTCATTGAAGCCGACCTTAAGCACTGAGATCTGTATGTGTGATTTAAGATACAGCTACTACCATGCATTGGGCCCTGAAATATGACCCCGCTCGACTTCTTATTCACCCTAGCTCTCTGTCCAGGAGTTGCAAGTAGTTTCTGGTGTTTGTAGCCTACTGGAGGCCGTGGACAGCGCTGACCGTAGGGGTGGGCTGTGATGCGGTAGGTACGTGGCACGGTGTACCGAATACCCGTTAGGTATCTCGGGAACCCTGTTCACATCGTTCGGGGCCGTATGGGAAACCTTGGCCGGACTCCCTGCGGATGGAACCTGGATAGGCGATAAACCTGGACTAGAGACTTAGGTGTTTAGGTAGGTCGTGGTCTACACCCACGTCGGCTTTCGCTTGAAGTCTGCCGAGCACATGTCGTGTGCAGACGCTAAGTGGTGGAAACATGTATGAAGAAGTACACCCCTGCAGGGTTATCATGATCTATTCGAATAGCCGCGTCCGCGGTAAAGGACTACTTGGTTGCCTATACAGTTCATAGACAAGTAAATGGAAACTACTAAAAGCTTCAAGATAAGTGTGAGTGCCGAGGATGGCTCTTCCGTAGGAAGACGGGGGTGGATCCTCGGTAGTGTATTGAAGTGGTGAGTAGTGGACTCGTGTGCGCAAAACCATTTCAAGTTGGAGTCTCGTAGGTTAGCCTAGCCAAGAGTCAAAGCTGGCTTGCTGCAATAACTCCACCAACCCTTCTTGATAATATGCATGTATGTAGGATCTGATGTAAGTCTTGCTAAGTACCTTTGTACTCATGTTGCTATAATTTACATTTTTACAGAAGACGCTGCAATCCCTTCTGATGGGTTCTACGTAGACGTTGACATCAATGAGTAGGCTAAGGCCCAGGTGGTGATCCTGAGCTTGTGAAGGACCACGTAGTATAGCTAGGCTTTCCAAGCCTCTTTTATTTTACTAGTTGTCTGTACTCAGACAAGTTACTTCCGCTGCTGGTTTGTATGACTGTATGACTTGAATGCTGGGTCGTGTGACCCGTACCTTTGTGTATGTTATGTATGGCTCTCTGAGCCTTAAATAAAGTGCTTGTGTCATAGAGTCATGTTGTGATGCCTTGTTGTGTTTGCACATATCGGGCATATTGTGTGTATGATTGAAATGCTTGGTATGTGTGGGATCTGACTACCTAGTTGTTTATCCTTAGTAGCCTCTCTTACCGGGAAATGTCTCCTAGTGTTACACTGAGCCATGGTAGCTTGCTACTGCTCTGGAACACTTAGGCTGGCCGGCATGTGTCCTTCTTCGTTCCTGTGTCTGTCCCTTCGGGGAAATGTCACGCATTGAGTACCGGAGTCCTGTTAGCCCGCTACAGCCCGGTTTACCGGAGTCCTGCTAGCCCAGTGCTACAGCCCGGACCCACTTGCTGATGACCGACACGTTCGTTGCTGGGTCATGGATGCCTGTCCCTGTAAGCACTGTGCCACCTTGGATTTACGACTAGTCATGTCAGCCCGGGCTCTTTATCATATGGATGCTAGCGACACTATCATATACGTGAGCCAAAAGGCGCAAACGGCCCCGGGCAAAGGTAAGGCGACACCCGTGGGGATGCCGTGCGTGAGGCCGCAAAGTGATATGGGGTGTTACAAGCTAGATCGATGTGACATCGAGTCGGGGTCCTGACATATATAAAGCAAAGCGCTCCCGAGGACACATGGGAATTATTGTCAAATTCGTTTTCAACATGCTCATATGATTCGCGTTCATTACTTTGGTAATTTGATATGTGGGTGGACCGGTGCTTGGCTGCTGCCCTTCCTTGGAGAAGCCTCCCACTTATGACTAACCCCTCTCGCGAGCATCCACAACTACGAAAGAAGAATTAAGGTAAACCTGACCATAGCATGAAACATATGGATCCAAATCAGCCCCTTACGAAGCAACGCATAAGCTAGGGTTTAAGCTTCTGTCACTCTAGCAACCCATCATCTACTTATTACTTCCCAATGCCTTCCCCTAGGCCCAAATAATGGTGAAGTGTCATGTAGTTGACGTTCACATAACACCACTAGAGGAAAGACAACATACATCTCATCAAAATATCGAACGAATACCAAATTCAGATGATTACTTATAACAAGACTTCTCCCATGTCCCCGGGAACAAACGTAACTACTCACAAAACATATTTATGGTCAAGATCAGAGGGTCATTAATTATCATTAAGGATTTGAAAATATAATCTTCCACCGGATAAACCAACTAGCATCAACTACAAGGAGTAATCAACACTACTAGCAACCCACATGTACCAATCTGACGTTTTGGGACCAAGATCGAATACAAGGGATGAAGTAGGGTTTGAGAGGAGATGGTGCTAGTGAAGATGTTGATGGATATTGACCCCCTCTCGATGAGAGGATCATTGGTGATGACGATGGCGACGATTTCCCCCTCCCGGAGGGATGTTTCCCCGGCAGAACAGCTCCGCTGGAGCCCTAGATTGGTTCTACCCAGGTTCCGCCTCGAGACAGTTGCGCTTTGTCCCGAAAGCTTTCCTATGATTTTTTCTAGGTCAAAACACACCATATAGCCAAAGATGGGCACCAGAGGCCTGCCAGGGGGGCATAAGGTCGGGGGCGCACCCAGGAGGGTAGGGCGCGCCCTCCTCCCTTGTGGCTGATTGGTGGCCCCCTCTGGTACTTTCTTCACCTAATATTTTTTGTATATTCCAAAAACATGCTCTGTGAAGTTTCAGGACTTTCGGAGTTGTGCAGAATAGGTCTCTAATATTTGCTCCTTTTCCAGCCCAGAATTCTAGCTGCCGGCATTCTCCCTCTTCATGTAAACCTTATAAAATAAGAGAGAAAAGGCATAAGTATTGTGATATAACATGTAATAACAACCCATAATGCAATAAGTATCAATATAAAAGCATGATGCAAAATGAACGTATCACCATCAGACAAAGCCGGCGCGTGGTGGCTATTTATAGCCACAACCTTCCCAGATGGGAAATGACCATTTTGGAAACGAGGTCCAGCCAATGGCCAACCGACACGTTCACAATGGTCGATCAAGTAATGCTAACTCCTCGGTCCGTGGCAAATCTATCGCAGTGAAGAAGATCAAGTCTCTTCCTGGCAAGTATTCATTCGGAGCACAAAGATAGTTCTCTCACAATTTTCATAGGTTTGGATTTAGCATGAGAGAATCAAAGCTTCGAAATGCTATACCCCTCTTAATAGTACGGTGGTCCTATGACTCAATGAAATAAGAAGAACCACAAAATAAATGTTATGCCTTCACTTCATCTTCATTCTTCCTCGAGCGTAGTCTTTTGCTTCGAACAATCACCGAACCAATTGCTTAGACTTCAACAATTTTTAGGGGTCACTCTCATTAGCTTTATCTGCGGTGATAACCTTCGCTGCTACATAGGGAGATTATCTTCATCATTTTCATCAAACTCCTTGATTAATCTAGGGACTTGTTACTCTGTGTGCACTCGCAAACACATATGTCCCAAACTGTTTATGTCAATAAACTCCAAAACATAAGGGGCCTATCATTGCACCAACAATGGACAAGTGTTGTGACCACCCACTAGTCGTGCCATGTTTCCATCTGGCTGCCTCATGGGTCCCCTTGTTGTCTCCCTGAGCTTTTAGTGTTCCTTCTAGTCCATAAAAAAATATCAAAAATCGGCATCGTATTTGGCCTTCCTAAGTATGGATTTCCTGTGAAACCAAAAACAAGAAGAAAACAGGAACTGACACTAAATTGATAGGTTAGTCGAGCAATAAATATAAAAGGTACAAAATGATAATAAAGTATATATAAGTGATATTATAATAGCTTTAAACACTCGAAAATTATAGATACGTTTGAGATGTATCAGCATCTTCAAGCTTAATCCCTACTCGTCCTCGAATAGGTAAATGATAAACAAAGATATTTTTTATGTTTAATGTTACCTAGCATGTTCTTGATCAAATTATGTAACAATTAAGGTGTGAGCTCAGGACAAAAGAGATCCAAAGCAATAGTCTAGATTTGACAATAAGCAAGTAACATCAAAATATGTAAACAAAATTACTATTATTTTTCATGGTTCATGTTTTCAAGTAATACCAATCAATACTCATAAGTTCATATACATGTCCCCAATCAATCAAGGGGCAACGCTAGGAATCAGAGTACTGATACTCTGCTTCTTATCAGACCGGTCAGTGGACATACGATTAGAAGCATTCTGGCCGTTATCTAGTACCTATGCCCCATACGTGGTAGGATAATTTACTTTGCTATAAATGCCAGCTTTATTGTAATTGCTCCCGTGAGTTTTGCTGCTTCCTAGTTGATGTCCCACAACCTATGTTTTTTTTTCCTAAAACTACCTAAAATGGCTTCAAATCCCATTTTTTGCTAACATAATTTTGTAAAAAATATTCTCACAAGTAAATAATCAACCAATTATTTCCAATATTTCTTAAGATGTGTTTCCTTACTAATGGTAACATGGTTTTAATACTAGATAATCATTCTTCTTCGGAAGCATCATTTTCAGATGAGATTTTATATTACAGAAGCATTCTTCTTTACCAATGGAAGCATCATTTTCTGACGAGATTTTAATACTACAAAAGCATTCTTCTTGACCAATGGAAGCATCATTTTTCTGACGAATAAAACGTGCTTCTGCCTGTCAATGAATCGTGTCCCCTGGTGAATTAAACTTGATATAATTATATTGGACTTTTTAACTTAAGTGATGATTTGTTTTACTCTAAAAATGAAAATTGTGTTTCCGTCAAGTAGAAATTTCTTCTAAACAAACAAAACATTTCCATAGAATTTTTCTAACAAATAAAATATTATCATGAGTACACTTGCTTCAAACATATCAGGACTGTGTTTCCAAGAAATATGAATGTGCTCAATTGTTTTCAATGTACAAAATATTTTTCTTTCATAGTTCCATAGACAAACAATTATGCTTCTTTGAGAAACAATTTACATCCAATTGTCCCTTACAAATTGGATATTCCTCACACTAGTTTCCCCACTTGCTTCTGTATGTGATGTGACAATGCGGCCCCTCAAGCTGACCTTTGGTGCAGCTCCTTAAGGAGCACATTATCTTGGTACCAGTGAGATACTGCGAGTTGCATATCAGTTTGCTTCCACCAGTCTGAAGAAGAAACTCGTTAGTGTGGCCGGTGCTTCCAATATTGTCCAAATAACAATAGATTGAAGCAAAACATCATTCCAACTAAAGCAATAGAAGGTTTGTATGGAAGCATATAAGCAAGTATGTTTGGTGAACTGGTGTGGAAGAACAATATGTATGGCCAAAGCGCATAATTTAGCATTTTGAAGGAATAATAAAGTAAGATGGAAGCATACATATACAGCGACATACTGTAGCAAATGGATTGGCAATCGTGTCATCTTAAAATTCTTAAGCATGAACACATAAGATTATACAACTTGAAGAGGTCATGCAAGAAAAAGAAATTATACAAGTGATGACAAATATAACGAAGCATGTTTGTTTCTAAATAAAATAAAAGTCTACACACATTGGAAATACATATACAAAATCATGAAGCCTGATTGCAATCCTACCTGTGCGTAAAAGCATAAATGTTCTGAAGCAGTGAACTTTACATTTGCACATCTAGGAAACTTGGCAAAATACTAAAGTTTCATAGCATTGAAGAAGTATATGTACATAAGACACCTAGGAAGTATAGATGCTAACATATGAAAAGTAATATGAACACCTTGCAAGCATGGCAATAAACTAAAATTCCAACTGTACATGGAAGATGGTAGATGCATCATTGCATAGGAAGCTACTTGGAGGCATGCAATGGATTGAAATTTTGCAGTACATAGGAAGCATGAATTCTTGAAGCAATTTTTTGCTATCACTATATAAAAAAGACGTCTTGGAAGCACAAAAAAATGAAGATGCAAAATAGCATGCTTGCCCTGGTATCTGGGTGAAGAAATTTATAATCTACAAATTGATCTCATCTACTCTAATTGTAGGTTTTATGAGCTTACATCAACTAAAATTCTACAAAAACATGAAAAGGAAACAGATCCCACCGCCGGTGAATCTCCCGGGAAAATGTTCCGTCATTGACGAAGGCCTAACAAATTCCTAGATCGACGATGACACTGCAGCGAGGTGGGGATGGAGGAGCATGATCTGGGCAAGATGGCTACCTGGGTGGGGGTTGTACATCGAATAACGGCGGGGATGTGTACTAGTTGGCGACGTGCTGCAGAATGGTGGCATGAGTAGAGGCGTGGGCGACGCATCGAGAAGTGGGGTGCGGTAGGGATACAAGCTGGACGATGCTGGCAGAGAATACAGTCGGCGTGATGGATCTCATCCTCGACGAAGATGGGGTAGGGGTCGGAGGGTAGGAGAGAGGGATGGGATTCAGGAATGAGTTGAGGGAGCATGGATTATGGAAATTTGCCTGGGTGAAATATGGGAGGTTAGAAGGGGATTTCGCATGGTCTCTCTGACCATGCGATCAAACACGAATCAATGGCTTGCGAGTGGTCTGATGGTTTCGTTTGGGAGGACGTATGATAGGAAGTTTTTTCCTTTATCATATTCAAGCATCTAATCATAACAACAACCCAGACCGTTGGTCAAGTCACCGAACTCATGACGAGCCATTTTCAACTACTTAGCACTTTGTTCAATGTTCGGACTACAAGTCACGTTCATCAAAATTTGGATGAGAAGAGAAAAATAAAGAAAGTCTCACATTAACGCAGCTTGATCATTAGACAAGAGAAAGTCTTGCAATCGATATTAATGCGGGGAGTAAGGATTGCCATGCAATGGATGCACTAGAGCTATAAGTGTATGAAAGCTCTCCTAATGAAGCTAAGTTGGTGTGCATCCAACTTACTTCCTCATGAAGACTTCAATCATTTTGAGGAAGCTCGTCATCTAAATATGCTAGTCAAGTTCTAATAATGTAAAAATCCCAAGCATATGAAAATGAATAATATGAATACTCTCTATATGAAGTACATGGTGCTACTTTTTGAAGAACAAGTGTGGTAAAGGATAGTAGTGTGCCCCCTCTATTTCTCTCTCTCTCTCTCTTTGTGGGCTCTTTGGCCTCTTTTTTATGGGCACTTTTTCATCCTTTTTATACCCCATTGGTAGGGCTACACACTAGAAATGCATCACACTTTTATTAATTTACATCTCATATCATGAAAAAAATGATGACTATAAATTAATGACTCTGACAGTGTACCAGGATGTGAAATGATACTAGAAACGTGTATAAAAATGAGGAACGGTAGCTTTGCCACATATATCTTGTCAGCTTTATGATCATGCAAAGCAAAATGACAATGAATGCTCAACTCATGTAATGAATAGTAACATGAAAGTTGCATGACAATATATATCGGAATGGATATATAAATGCAAGAATAGATAGGTATGCTTGCTGTTTTAAGGAATATATAATGAGGCTTACATGTGAGAGAGCCTCCCATGGGATTTTGATGTATCAGCGAAGTGACAGAGGGCAATGCTCGATACCAAAGAGGCTAGCAAAATATGGAATGTGAAAGTGTTGTGAAGACCTTAACTCATAATTCCAAACATCTTGCTAATACTTTCTAGTCTACACCACGTAACCATGAGATGAACAACTCCTACAGAATGTCTTTGGTGAAGCTGAAGCCTGTTACACATATTTGACCCATGATACATGAGAGTGTCATTTACAATGCTTTTCAACTTAGACCTTTCAAAATCAGCTTCACTTAAACCACCAAGTACTAACGTGTATGACCATACGACACCTTTCCATTACTTTGCACAATTCTTTAAGTTTACACATAAGCTAATTACCTACTTAATTATCTCAAAAATATTATAAAGAACCCAAATTATCAAAGTTCAATTGATCCACAAGTTCGTGCAAATTTTTATTATACCACTCACATATGCCTATTATTTTTAGTCCAACCATATTATTCATGCAAATTATCAATTCACATTCAACCCTCTAAAAAGGTTTAAGTGTTGCAAGAGGGTCCTCATCTTTTCAATAAAATATAATTATCACAAGAATTTTCAAAATTTGTTCATACTTTTGAAAAATGTTCGTGTTTCCCAGAAATTACTTGTTTTTCTAAATTGTTTGGATTAAAAAACTGTTTGAGAATGCAAACAAATTCACATATTCAAAAATTTGTTGGGATTGCAAAATTTTGACAATACTTTTTGAATTAAAAAATTACTTGTGTTTTGAAAAAAAAACATCATTTCCAAATTGTTCGCAGTTTACAAGAAATGTTCAATAAAGTTAAAAATATTTCAAACCCGATGTTGCAATGTGTTCTTAAAAAGTTGGTGCCATCATGGATTACCAACACGCATCCGTTCCGATGGCTAGCTGATTGGAAAACCCTTGCAGGATTCCAACAGAGCAACGATGCGAGCGACGAACATGGGCCGGCTACTTCCAACTTAACGGAAGCCTGAAACGATTTTTAAGGAATTGTTTCTTTTCTAGTTTTTTTGGTTTTCTTTTGATTTTTATTCCTCTTTTCCCTTTTTGTCGTTTCTTCTTCTTCTTTTTCTGTTCTTCTTTCCTTTTTCTTTTTTCTTCAAGTTTAGTTTCCTTTTAAAAAAATATCATATGTTTCCAAAATTTGTTCAATTTTCAAAAAACAAGTTCTTGCTTTCTAATTATGGTCAGAAATTACAAAAAATGTTTGAAAATTAAAAACACTGTAGAATATAAAAATTGTTCAATTCTTTCCAAAAGCTTTTGAATTTTCAAAAAAACAATTTACAAAAATGTTGGCATTTTTAAAATTTGTTGATAAAAATAATAAATTGTTCAGGAAATTTTAAAGAACATTCTCGTTTTCGAAATTCATAAACTTCATACTTTTCAAGTTTGTTCGATAATTCAAAAAATATTCAGGGAAATAAAAAACGTTTGCATGTTAAAACAATGTTCGTATTTAAAAAAAGTTTGTGTTTCCAAATTTTGTTTATGTATTTTATACTAGGAAAAAAATATCCAAAATGATTGATTTTATCCAAAATTCAAAGAAATTTATAATTTTGTTCATGTTTTTCTTGAAAGATCTATTCTTATTTTCCAACGTATTTTCAAATAATTCGGAAATCTATACGGTACAACAAGGAGCGTGCTACAATGAATATGTCGTCACAGTAAATTCTTAAAGCATTTGTAGTTTCGTTTGCCACGTTCGGCCAATTGCTCTAGTGGCTAGCATCAGACATAGTCTGTTTGGATTTGTAAGTCACAATTTCAATTACGGCAAAAAGTGTGTCTTTTTAGGATTTTTGTCGCGCTGCACAGCTTTTTTAGAGGCGAGTGCTACATAACGAGCTTTGGTGTCTTCGAGTGGGCCGGCCGAGTCACACCCACCATGCGTTGGCGTGCTATTGGACACAATGAATGTCCAATAGAAGCTCTTTTTTAGAAATAGAGGAGGACCCTCGGCCTGTGCATCTGGAGAATGCATGTAGCCACTTTATTAATTATTCACACAAGACCTTACAAAGTCATACAACAGTAAGACTAAAGCCACTGTCTAGGCAATATTTGTCGCTACTCCTATCCAGTTGATGTAGGGATGCTGATAGTTTGGGCTTGATACCAAACAGACCTCGCAGCCAAACCTAACATCTAAGACCTGAGGTCCCAACCAGGACGCCTGCCGGGTATGGGGCACCCACCAGTCCGGCGCACTCCTCGACCAGGACGCCTGCCATGTATGAGGCCACCGCAACCACATGCCACCAATCCATCTTCAGTGTTGTACTGTTGCACCTACCTTGCCCGGTCTAACTGCCGTCGACGCCACCACGACGCCAGACAACACCACCATCCTGCGCTCGTCCATCATCACACGCCCACCGGCGAGACCCCGCTGCTCCATGCTGCTGAGACCCGCCGTTGTCGACGTGCCAAATGCCACGCTGCTCCTCCGACGCGAAACACCACCTGCTGCCACTGGTCTCATCCCCTCCGCCTGCAGTTCCTCAAACCAAGCACCCAAACGCCCCAGACGGCGCCTCCAAGAAGGGTATGACACACGTAGTGCCGCTGCAGCTCAATCTAAGGAGATTTAGGGTTTTCACCCGGGTATGGGGTCGGGGCGGAGGGAAGGGACCTCGATGGCGCCTGCAAGTAGGAGAACGACGACCCTGGTTATCGCCATCGTCGAGATGAATGAGTCATCAAGAGTTTTCTCCGGTCCGATGTCACCTCTACCAGCCCCCGCGAACGCACCGGGGCTGACGACCACGATCGTAAGCCACCAGGTGCAGCAGGAGAGAGCCTGCAGCGTAGAGGAGATCCACCGGCGACTCACCGCCCATGCGGTCAAGACGCCGTCCATCCACCCCCCGCGAATGTCGCCATGCCTAATGGGGCCGCCGCCATCGGTCCAGGTTCCTCCACGAAGGCCGGAGTGGCGAGATCCGCCGCAAGCTACGAGTGTCAGTGTCAAAACCGGCGGATCTCGGGTATGGGGTCCCGAATTGTGCATCTAAGGTCGATGGTAACAGGAGACAGGGGACGCAATGTTTACCCAGATTCGGGCCCTCTCTATGGAGGTAACACCCTACTTCCTGCTTGATTGATCTTGACGGATATGAGTATTACAAGAGTTGATCTACCACGAGATCGTAATGGCTAAACCCTAGAAGTCCAGCCTGTATGACTATGGTAATGAGTATTCGGCCTATCTACGGACCTAGCCCTCCAGTTTATATAGACACGAGAGGGATCTAGGGTTACACAAGGTCGGTTAGAAGAAAGGAATCTACATAGTTGGCCGCCAAGCTTGCCTTCCACGCCAAGGAAAGTCCCATCTGGACACGGGTGCAGTCTTCGGTCTTCGTATATTCACAGCCCATCAGTCCGGCCCATGGCTAACAGGTCGGACGCCCGAGGACCCCTTAGTCCAGGACTCCCTCAGTAGCCCCCGAACTAGTCTTTAATGATGGGGTGTTCTGCACATAGATTATCTTCGGCATTGCAAGGCGGGTTCCTTCACCGATGACTTCCGAGTAGTGTGCTCGGCCTTCCATTTAATGTTGTACTCCTCGGCTTCTGTGTATCAACAACTTCAGTTTCCACGTGTCGAGCGAATGCGAGGGGTCGGGGTATTTTTGCATATACCACCCCGACCGTACCACAAAGGTGCTTATTTAAAGGGAATAGATCTCAAATCTATTCCACACCCCGCGAAAAATCCTCAGAGCTTGCTAAGAAAAAACCACTCCGACATGGCTAGAGCTCCCAGCTCTTCCTCTCGTCCCCACGACTACAAAGAGGCTGATTGGGGGAGATGTTCCGTATCCCACAGTTAGCTGGTGAAGCTGCAAACACAGGGCTTTCTTCCCCCCACGGACTTGGTCCCCGTACGAGCAGGGATGATGTCCTTCAAGGGCGGCACTCAAACGGAGAACTTCCCCAATCCGTCCAGGGGAGAACGAGTATGCTTCGTCCCCTTCTTGTTAAGAGGTGTCGGATTTCCGATCCATCCCTTCCTCTGAGGTCTGCTGGAGTATTACGGCCTCCAACTGCATAGTCTCACTCCCGCCTCTATCCTTCATATTGCGGGTTATGTCGCTCTATGCGAGCTATTTCTAGGCTACGAGGCCCATTTCGATTTATGGAGAAGATTGTTCTTCCTCGTCCCTCGCAATCAAGGTGGGTCAATTTTTGAAGTGGGAGGAGCCGAAGTCTGGCGCATCGCCAGGACCGGGTACCTGTCCGGCACGCCGAAGAAAGCTCCCGAAGAGTGGCCTTCCGAATGGTTCTACATCGACTATGTCGCTCTACCCGACCCCGTCCGCATAGGCCTCCCCAAGTTTTCAAATGCTCCGCTGAAGAAACGCCATAACTGGCGTTCACGGAGCCTCGAGGAGGAGGATAGTGCAGAGATCAGCCTGCTGTTGGGCAAGATTAAGATTCTTGCCCAGTCCGGATTGTCAATAATCAAGGTAATGGCGATCTCCATAACGCGGGGGTCCAGCCACTCCAATACAGAGGGCTGCCAATGTGGCATTATAACGGGGAAGACGACGCCTCCCGCTATGGTCGGAAGGGCCCGAAGACCCCTGTAACGCCCTCGATACGGCTATATCTCCTACGTGTCGAAGCACGACTTAGAGGCATAACCGCATTGAAAGCAATGTCGCAAGTAAGGCAATCTTCACAACATCCCATGTAAATAGATAATAAAAGGGAAGGTACATAGTTGGCTTACACTCGCCACGTCAAACAAAGTACATAAATAGCATTACATCATCCAATCACTCATGGCCCGACTACGGTGCCAAAAGAATAAAAGATCAACCCAACATGCGACACGGTCCCGATCGCCCCAACTGGGCACCACTACTGATCATCAGGGAAAGACACATAGTAACGGCGTGAGTCTTCGTCGAACTCCCACTTGAGCTCAAGCGCATCATCTGGAACGGAGTCATCAGGCCCTGCATATGGTTTGGAAGTAATCTCTGAGCCACAGGGACTCAGCAATCTTGCACCCTCGCGATCAAGACTATTTAAGCTTATAGGTAAGGCAAGGTAATATGTGGAGCTGCAGCAAGCGACTAGCATATATGGTGGCTAACCTGTTCGCAAAAGAGAGCGAGAAGAGAAGGCAAAGCGCGAACGAAGAACTAGAGAACCAACTATGGCAAACATAACTCCAACACCGTGTTCACTTCCCGGACTCCGCCGAGAAGAGACCATCACGGTTACACACACGGTTGATTCATTTTAATTAAGTTAAGGTTCAAGTTATCTACAACCATACATTAACAAATTCCCGTCTGCCCATAACCGCGGGCACGGCTTTCAAAAGTTCAAATCCCTGCAGGGGAGTCCCAACTTAGCCCATGACAAGCTCTCACAGTCAACGAAGGATAAACCTTCTCCCGAGACATTCCGATCAGACTCGGTATCCCGGTTCTACAAGACAACTTCGACTAGTTAAAACCAATCCAGCAACACCGCCCGAATGTGCCGACAAATCCCGATAGGAGCTGCACATATCTCGTTCTTAGGGCACACTCAGATGAGACTAGCTACGAGTAAAACCAAACCTCAAGTTGCCCCGAGGTGGCCCCGCAGGCAGCTCAGTCGGACCAACACTCAGAGGAGCACTGGCCCAGGGGGGTTTAAATAAGATGATCCTCGGGCTCCGGAAACCCAAGGGAAAAAGAGGCTAGGTGGCAAATGGTAAAACCAAGGTTGGGCATTGCTGGAAGAGTTTTATTCAAGGCGAACTATCAAGGGGTTCCCATTATTACCCAACCGCGTAAGGAACGTAAAATCCGGGAACATAACACCGATATGACGGAAACTAGGGTGGCAAGAGTGGAACAAAACACTAGGCGAGAGGCCGAGCCTTCCACCCTTTACCAAGTATATAGATGCATTAAGATAACAAGGCAATATCATGATATCCCAACAAGAAAATAATGTTCCAACAAGGAACGGTCTCCAATCTTCACCCGCAACTAGCAACGCTATAAGACGGGCTGAGCAAAGCGGTAACATAGCCAATCAATGGCTTGCTAGGACATGGTGGGTTAGAGGTTTGACATGGCAATTTGGGAGGCATGATAAGCAAGTGGTAGGCATCGTAGCATAAGCATAGCAAAAGAGCGAGCATCTAGCAAACCAAAGATAGAAGTGATTTCGAGGGTATGATCATCTTGCCTGCAAAGTTGTCAGAGTTGACTGGATCCTCGAAAGCAAACTCAACGGGCTCCTCGTTAGCAAACTCGTCTCCCGGCTCAACACAAACAAGACAAACAAGAAAAAGGGACACAATCAACCACGTGTAAAGCTCAAACAACATGATGCAAACATGGTATGCTATGCGGGATGCGATATGCGATGCATATGCAAGATTTGACAAGGGATGAATGAACCCGGCCTCAACATGGAAATCCAAGAGTGCCACTGGAAACGTGAGGTGATTTCTGTTGAAATTGATATAAAAAACACCGGAATCGGATGCACGGTTTGGAAATGGCAAGCGAAACAAATATGGCACCGGTCTGCGATAAACAGCAAGTAGCCATCTAAATGCAACAAGTTAAATATGCTACAGCACTCAAACATGGCAACAAAATACATGGCAGGGATCCATTCATAAAGCTTAACAAAAGATGAACACTGAGCTACGGGCAATTCATCCATTAACAGCTTCAAACAAGCATGGCAAAAGTGCAATTGGTAAACAGGTTTCAGACTTAGTGAAATTAACGCTAGTCTGGAATTTCAGATCAGGTAGCACACTTTGGAGCATGAAAACTAGATGCTACAGGAACTTAACATGGCAAAGCAAGGCATGGCATGGAGCTACTCAAAGAGCTTAACAAAAGTCTCTTAGTGACCTTGAGCCAAAAGGGATCAGAAAATACAATTGCAAGCATGTGAACATGGCAAAAACACAATCAGATCTCAGACTTAGTGAAAAACTGGAGCATGCAAATATCTTAGCGAGTAGGCATGTTTACGAGCTCGATGCACTCACTACAGAGCATTTCATGACAATCTAAGCATACACCCGTCAAGAATACACATTATATAAGCTAGACATGGCAAGAACAACAACATAGCATGCACGGATCAACTACAACATCCTCGGCAAAATCGCTAACAAGTAGATAATCTGCCCAGATTCACAAAATAGCAAAAGTAGAGCTCGATTGACTCAAGCTAGGGTGCTTCATAATTTCAAACAAAGACATGGATGGATAGAGCACTACAAGAATAACAAATCATCCTTACTAATCATCCTCAAAAGAAGCACGGGTCACTAGCAAACAACATGAACATATGGCATATTGATAAAAACAGATCAAGCACTTAGTGAAATGGCTAAGTCCCTGAAATCAGCATTAACGAATGCACCACTTTGCAAGCTTGTGCTAGTCACCACACACATCACACAAATACATGGATAGCACCTCTGTAAAGATGGCAAAGCATATAACAAAACACATGTAGAGCTCAGGGGCATATCATGCACACATTAATCATGGCAAAAATGACAAAAAGCTATTTGGTGCAGCAGATCTGACAATTAACTCAAATAGCACTCTTCCAACAGCATTTCGGGCATCAAGATGAGCTCAAATGAAAATGATGCAATGAGATGAAATCATGTACTCTCTAAGGCGAACATTTTGATATGCTACATGCCCAAAACGGATCTACGGATGCGGAGATATAGCAGGTCAAAGTATGCAAAATAATCTGGGACTTAGGGGAAAAAAGAGGTCAACCCCTAGGGTTTGTCTGGTTCAGATCGGATCTGGCCGGCACTGTTCACGCGCAGAAATCGATGTTCGCCGGCCGGAGCTTCGAGGTCGCCGGAGCTTCGTCGGGGAGGCGCGGGACTTGCCGCGGAGGACGAGGGGGCCGGTCGGAGTCGCGGACGGGCGCGGACGGAGCACCGCGGCGTCGGCCGGGGAGAGCGGCGCCGGAGCGAGGCGGCGGCGGCGGGCGTCGATGGTGGCCGCGGCGGCGCCGGCCGGCGAGGCGGGCTCGGCCGCGGGGAAGAAAG
>NC_041388.1:211714474-211764044 GCF_002162155.2 Triticum dicoccoides
ACTGTGCGGGGTGCCACGTGGCGGGCCCCGGTTGGCCGGAGGCGACGGCGGACGCCGTCCGGCCGGGCCGGACGTGTCTGGTGCGGCGAGGAGCGGGGAAATTAGGGTTTCGGGGAAGGAGACGTGAATTCGGAGGAGGACCTATTTATAGGCATAGGAGGAGCTAGGAGTGTCCAAATGACGTGTGGTTTTCGGCCACGCGATCATGATCAAACGCTCTAGATGATGGAGAGGGTTTTGGTGGGTTTTCGGCCAAATTGGATGGGTGTTGGGCTGCAACACACACGAGGCCTTCTCGGTCCCTCGGTTAACCTTTGGAGTATCGAACGAAGTCCAAATGGTACGAAACTTGACAGGCGGTCTACCGGTAGTAAACCAAGGCCGCATGGCAAGTCTTGGTCCAATCCGGAAATGTTTAACCCCCACACACGAAAGAAAGGTAGAAATGACCACTGGAGGAGAACGGAGCACCGGAATGCAAAACGGACAACGGGGAAAATGCTCGGATGCATGAGACAAACACGTATGCAAATGCAATGCACATGATGACATGATATGAGATGCATGAAAAAGGCAACAACACACGGAGACAAAAACCCGAACCCGAGAAAATAAAATAACTTAGCGCCGGAAACGGCAAGAGTTGGAGTACATATTAGGTAAATTACATCCGGGGTGTTACAACACTCCACCACTACGAAAGGATCTCGTCCTGAGATCTAGGACTAGAAGAATGCCGGGTATTCAGAACAGAGGTGATCCTCGCGTTCCCAGGTGGCTTCACGGTCGGAATGGTGTGACCACTTGACTTTGAGGAATTTGATTGACTTATTGCGAGTCTTGCGTTCAGCCTCTTCAAGAATAGCAATGGGGTGCTCACGATAAGAGAGATCTTCTTGGAGATCGATGTCTTCAAAGTTGATGGTGCGGTCAGGAGTCTTGAAGCACTTGCGGAGCTGAGAGACATGGAACACGTCATGCACATTTGCAAAGTTTGAAGGAAGCTCGATTTGATAGGTGAGATCGCCTCTCTTGCTGACGATCTTGAAAGGGCCCACGTATCTAGGGGCAAGCTTCCCTTTGATACCGAAGCGACGAGTACCTTTCATTGGAGAGACGCGGAGGTACACATGATCTCCGATCTCGAAAGTCAAATCATGGTGCTTACTATCATGGTAGCTCTTCTGGCGCGATTGCGCTGCTTTGAGGTTATCTCGAATGACTTTGCACATCTCCTCTGCCTCTGTGATTAAGTCATTTCCCAGAAGTTGACGTTCACCGGTTTCAGACCAGTTGAGAGGGGTACGGCACTTCCTGCCATACAAAATTTCAAAGGGGGCCTTGCCCGAACTTGCTTGAAAACTGCTGTTGTAGGAGAATTCGGCATATAGAAGACAATCTTCCCACTTCATGCCGAAGGAGATCACACAAGCCCTGAGCATATCTTCAAGAATCTGATTGACACGCTCGACTTGACCGCTAGTTTGAGGATGGAAAGCTGTGTTGAAGCGGATGTTGGTGCCCATGGCCTTCTGAAAAGAATCCCAAAACTTGGAGGTAAAGATGCTGCCACGGTCTGAAGAGATCACTTGTGGAATACCGTGCAGAGAGACAATCCGAGAGGTATACAGCTGCGCCAATTGAGCTGCAGTGATAGAGTCTTTGATAGGCAAAAAGTGAGCCACTTTAGTGAGTTTGTCGATGACAACGAATATAGCATCATTGCCACGCTTGGACTTTGGAAACCCAGTCACGAAGTCCATCTCAATGTGGTCAAACTTCCATTCTGGAATGGCAAGAGGTTGGAGGAGACCAACTGGCCTTTGGTGTTCTGCCTTCACTCTTCTGCAGACATCACATTCATTCATGAACTGAGCAATCTCGCGCTTCATTCGAGTCCACCAATAAGCCTGCTTGAGGTCCTGATACATCTTCGTGCTCCCAGGGTGGATGGAGAGGAGTGAATTGTGAGCCTCATTCATGATAACCTTACGAAGATCACCCTTGGGCACAACAATACGATCCTTGAAGAAGAGAGTATCCTTGTCATCAAGGCGGTAGCACTTGTACTTTGGTTGGCTCTTGGCAATCCCAATCTTCACCTTCTTCACCATAGCATCAAGAAGTTGAGCCTGACGAATCTGATCTTCCAAGGTAGGAGAGACTTGAAGGTTGGCGAGGAAACCTTGAGGAACAACTTGCAGATTAAGTTTGCGGAAAGCTTCACAAAGCTCGGGTTGATAAGGCTTGAGAATCAGACTGTTGCGGTAAGCCTTCCTGCTCAATGCGTCAGCAATCACATTGGCCTTGCCTGGAATATACTCGATACTCGGATTATACTCTTGAATCATTTTGACCCAGCGAGTCTGCCTGAGGTTGAGATTAGGTTGAGTGAAGATGTACTTGATACTCTTGTGGTCAGTGAAGATGTCCACTTTTCTTCCCAATAAGAGATGTCTCCAAGTCAAAAGAGCATGCACAACTGCCGCCAACTCGAGGTCATGAGTGGGGTAGTTCTTCTCGTTGGGCTTCAACTGGCGAGAGGTATAAGCCACAACTTTCTTCTCTTGCATCAACACTGCACCAAGACCTTGAAGAGAGGCATCGCAGAAGACCTCGAACGGTTTGGATTCATCAGGAGGAGTCAGAACTGGAGCAGTGACCAATTTCTCTTTCAATGTGTTGAAAGCGATGTCACATTCCGGAGACCAAACGTACTTGACGTGCTTTTGGAGAAGGTTTGAAAGAGGCTTCGCGATCTTTGAAAAGTTCTCAACGAACCTTCGACAGTAGCTTGCGAGACCGAGGAAGCTACGGAGTTGCTTCACGTTCTGAGGTGGTTCCCAGTTCACAATTGCGGACACCTTCTCAGGATTCACCGCAATGCCCTTGGCAGAGATGATATGCCCAAGATAAAGAACCTCATCGAGTCAAAATTCGCACTTTGAGAACTTGGCATAGAACTGGTGTTCCCTGAGCTTATCGAGCACCAAACGCAAGTGCTTGGCATGATCTTCCTTGTTCTTCGAAAAGACCAGAATGTCGTCGAGATAGACCAAAACAAAGTCATTTGTGTAGGCGTTGAAGATGAAGTTCATCATGTGAGAGAAAGTCGGAGGAGCGTTGACGAGGCCAAAAGACATGACAGTGTATTCATATGAACCATAGCTTGTCCTGAAAGCCGTCTTGGGAATATCTTGCTCACGGATTCGAATCTGGTGATAACCCATACGGAGATCAAGCTTGGAGAATACTTGGGCACCTTTGAGTTGTTCGAACAGCTCGTTGATGTTGGGAAGTGGGTACTTGTTCTTGATAGTCTTCTTGTTCAATGGACGGTAGTCAACACAAAGTCGGTCCGTTCCATCCTTCTTCACAAAAAGTACTCCACAACCCCACGGAGAGGAACTAGGTCGGATGAGGCCCATTCGCTCTTGAATATCGAGTTGCTTCTTCAGCTCCTTCAACTCTTCAGGTCCGAGCTTGTAAGGACGCTTGCAAACCGGTTCCGTGCCAGGCTCAAGATCGATGACGAATTCAACTAGCCGGTGCGGAGGCATTCCTGGAAGCTCATCTGGAAAGACGTCTTGATATTCGCAAACGACTGGAATTTGCGAAATGGCATCCAGTTCACCCTTCTCATTGAGAGAAACAGACGGATGGTATTATCCCGAGCGGTAAAGACAATAACATCCTCAGACGAATGAGTCAATTGAATCTGCCTGGCTGCACAATCAAGCTGAGCCTTGTGCTTAGAAAGCCAATCCATCTCGAGAATAAGATCAATGTCCGAGTTACCAAGAACCATTGGAGAAGCCAGAAAATTGAAATCACCCATCATGATAGAAATATCCAGAACCATCATACTAGAACTCAGACGCTTAGCCGGAGAGACGACTTGCATAGCTCTAGGTAATGCCTTAGTACTAAAATTGTTCTCTGATGCAAATGGGAATGACATGAAGAAATGCGATGCACCGGAGTCAAAAAGTACTTTAGCTGGAATATCGTTAACAGGAAGGTTACCCATGATGACATCTGACGAGTCCTCTACCTGAGCTGCATTCAGCATGTTGACCTTGGCGTGCTTGGGGTTATGCTTGACCACAGCTGTACTTGCCGATCTCACAGGAGGAGGAGGAGGGAAACGCCTCTGGTTGAAGCATTTGTTGGCATAGTGACCCTTCTGTTGGCACTTGTTGCACGTCACCTCTGAAAGCGGACGGTGATACGGAGCACTCGATCTTGGAGCTTGAGACAAAGTCTTGTTCTGAAAGCCAGGGTTGGGTGGGTGGGAAGATCCACTGCCACCTTTGCTCTTATGTTGATACGGTTGACAGAACGAAGGAGGAGGAATCCAATACTTCTACTGCTTGGCCACTTGAGTAGAGGAAGAAGGAGTAGCATCTCTGACTCGCTTCTTGGAAGCATCGCACTTCAGTTGAGCAGCCTCTTGCTTCAATGCCATGTTGTAGAACTCATCGTACCTCAAGGGCTCAAAGAGAACAAGAGCTAGCTGGATTTCTTCTCTGAGACCACCCCTGAACTGGTATATCATGCTCTTCTCGTCAGGGACGTCCTGCTTAGCAAAGCGGGCGAGTTTGTGAAACAACTTGTTGTAGTCATAGACAGACAAAGAGCCTTGCTTCAGGTTGCGGAATTCCTCACGCTTGCTTTCAACCACGCTCTGAGGGATATGATGAGCTTTGAAGTCTTGACAGAATTCATCCCAGGTAATCACACGGCCTCCTCTGGAATCTTTGTACTGCTGGAACCATTCTGCAGCTTGGTCTTTGAGTTGGAAGGAAGCGAACTTGACGAAGTCCTCAGGCCTGACGTTACTGCACTCGAAATGCTTTCACAGGTCCACAAGCCAATCATCAGCATCAGTTGCCTCAACACAATTGCTGAAAGTCTTTGGCTGGTTAGCAAGGAACTGGTTGAGTGTAGCAAAGTGATTCTGATTGTTGCCCTGGTTGCCTTGGTTGCCTTGGTTCGCTTGGTTGCGCTCTTGAAGAATTTGCATGATCAACTGCGTGTTTGCATTGGTAGCGGCCATCACAGCTTGCCATGCCTCCAGAGGAGGGGGAGGTGGTGGCGGATCCTGATTCTGATTCTGATTACTGCTCTTAGCGGGAGCCATCCTGAATAGGGTGACATCCGTTAGCACATTGACAGATAAAATTGAAGCTGAATCAAGCGGGTTGAAATTACAACATATAGTCTTCACATCCGAACATAAGAACGAATGCATTCCAATTGAAATGGTCACATATCCATAAATTGAGAAGTCACTTAGAATTTAGGTAGAGGAATAAATCAACAAGGTACGGAACAAGAACGAATACTCGGTAAGGATCACCCAATCTCAAACCAAATATCCGTGGAAGAAGAACTAGAGCTACAGTAATTCCCACCTATGAAACTCCCGAACCTTTCCGGTTATGCAATCAGGTGTTGGGGATACAGGAGAAGCATAATATCTCACCCAAATCTAGCAAATCCTACATCCAGCTGTATCCATCCTTGAACACATAACCGAGAAAAACTTCGGAAACCATCTACCTCAACCTTCGAAAAGCATCTGTTATACAAGTTATGGCAATACTCCTGAACTCCCGCCCCAGTACTGGGTGGCGTCGAGGTTATCTCACCAACAACTACATAAAAGAGATTTTCGATGTCGGCGAACTAAACTCAGGTATTCCAGAACTGCAACGATAAAATTGTGATGACAACACCTTGGAGCTCAACTCCCCGGGACACTACCACAACCCCTAAATGACAGGAGGCACCAAGAACAATGTTCTCGTCAGAAATCCATCGGAACGATTCCAAGATACCCGCGTGATCCTAAAATTTTTTTTAGTGAAATTTGAGAAGAGAAGAGTCAAAACTCTACGTCAGGATGCCTTACCAGAGCGATGAAGGGACTGGGGAGTAAAAATAATTCCTAAACTCTCCGATATATAATTCCTAAATGACTCAAAACATTTTTTTCTAGACTCAACGACGGCTGCTAAAAACGATCAAGCGGTGGGGGCTCCTAAGGTCGGGGAAGGCTCTGATTACCAACTTGTAACGCCCTCGATGCGGCTATATCTCCTACGTGTCGAAGGACGACTTAGAGGCATAACCGCATTGAAAGCAATGTCGCAAGTAAGGCAATCTTCACAACATCCCATGTAAATAGATAATAAAAGGGAAGGTACATAGTTGGCTTACACTCGCCACGTCAAACAAAGTACATAAATAGCATTACATCATCTAATCACTCATGGCCCGACTATGGTGCCAAAAAAAATAAAAGATCAACCCAACATGCGACACGGTCCCGATCGCCCCAACTGGGCACCACTACTGATCATCAGGGAAAGACACATAGTAACGGCGTGAGTCTTCGTCGAACTCCCACTTGTGCTCAAACGCATCATCTGGAACGGAGTCATCAGGCCCTGCATCTGGTTTGGAAGTAATCTCTGAGCCACAGGGACTCAGCAATCTTGCACCCTCACGATCAAGACTATTTAAGCTTATAGGTAAGGCAAGGTAATATGTGGAGCTGCAGCAAGCGACTAGCATATATGGTGGCTAACCTATTCACAAAAGAGAGCGAGAAGAGAAGGCAACGCGCGACGAAGAACTAGAGAACCAACTATGGCAAACATAACTCCAACACCGTGTTCACTTCCCGGACTCCGCCGAGAAGAGACCATCACGGTTACACACACACGGTTGATTCATTTTAATTAAGTTAAGGTTCAAGTTATCTACAACCGGACATTAACAAATTCCCATCTGCCCATAACCGCAGGCACGGCTTTCAAAAGTTCAAATCCCTGCAGGGGAGTCCCAACTTAGCCCATGACAAGCTCTCACGGTCAACGAAGGATAAACCTTCTCCCGAGACATTCCGATCAGACTCGGTATCCCGGTTCTACAAGACAACTTTGACTAGTTAAAACCAATCTAGCAACACCGCCCGAATGTGCCGACAAATCCCGATAGGAGCTGCACATATCTCGTTCTTAGGGCACACTCAGATGAGACTAGCTATGAGTAAAACCAAACCTCAAGTTGCCCCGAGGTGGCCCCGCAGGCAGCTCAGTCGGACCAACACTCAGAGGAGCACTGGCCCAGGGGGGTCTAAATAAGATGACCCTCGTGCTCCGGAAACCCAAGGGAAAAAGAGGCTAGGTGGCAAATGGTAAAACAAAGGTTGGGCATTGCTGGAAGAGTTTTATTCAAGGCAAACTGTCAAGGGGTTCCCATTATTACCCAACCGCGTAAGGAACGCAAAATCCGGGAACATAACACCGATATGACGGAAACTAGGGTGGCAAGAGTGGAAAAAAACACTAGGCGAGAGGCCGAGCCTTCCACCCTTTACCAAGTATATAGATGCATTAAGATAACAAGGCAATATCACGATTTCCCAACAAGAAAATGTTCCAACAAGGAACGGTCTCCAATCTTCACCTGCAACTAGCAACGCTATAAGAGGGGCTGAGAAAAGCGGTAACATAGCCAATCAACGGTTTGCTAGGACATGGTGGGTTAGAGGTTTGACATGGCAATTTGGGAGGCATGATAAGCAAGTGGTAGGCATCGTAGCATAAGCATAGCAAAAGAGCGAGCATCTAGCAAAGCAAAGATAGAAGTGATTTCGAGGGTATGATCATCTTGCCTGCAAAGTTGTCAGAGTTGACTGGATCCTCGAAAGCAAACTCAACGGGCTCCTCGTTAGCAAACTCGTCTCCTGGCTCTACCCAAACAAGAAAAACAAGCAAAAGGGACGCAATCAACCACGTGCAAAGCTCAAACAACATGATGCAAACATGGTATGCTATGCGGGATGCGATATGCGATGCATATGCAAGATTTGACAAGGGATGAATGAACCTGGCCTCAACTTGGAAATCCAAGAGTGCCACTGGAAACGTGAGGTGATTTCGGTTTAAATCGATATAAAGAACACCGGAATCGGATGCACGGTTTGGAAATGGCAAGCGAAACAAATATGGAACCGGTCTGCGATAAACAGCAAGTAGCCATCTAAATGCAACAAGTTAAATATGCTACAGCACTCAAACATGGCAACAAAATACATGGCAGGGATCCATTCATAAAGCTTAACAAAATATGAACACTAAGCTACGGGCAATTCATCCATTAACAACTTCAAACAAGCATGGCAAAAGTGCAATTGGTAAACAGGTTTCAGACTTAGTGAAATTAACACTAGTCTGGATTTTCAGATCAGGTAGCACACTTTGGAGCATGAAAACTAGATGCTACAGGAACTTAACATGGCAAAGCAAGGCATGGCATGGAGCTACTCAAAGATCTTAACAAAAGTCTCTTAGTGACCTTGAGCCAAAAGGGATCAGAAAATACAATTGCAAGCATGTGAACATGGCAAAAACACAATCAGATCTCAGACTTAGTGAAAAACTGGAGCATGCAAATATTTTAGCGAGTAGGCATGTTTACGAGCTCGATGCACTCACTACAGAGCATTTCATGACAATCTAAGCATACACCCGTCAAGAATACACATTATATAAGCTAGACATGGCAAGAACAACAACATAGCATGCACGGATCAACTACAACATCCTCGGCAAAATCGCTAACAAGTAGACAATCTGCCCAGATTCACGAAATAGCAAAAGTAGAGCTCGATTGACTCAAGCTAGGGTGCTCCATAATTGCAAACAAATACATGGATGGATAGAGCACCACAAGAATAACAAATCATCCTTACTGACCATCCTCAAAAGAGGCACGGGTCACTAGGAAACAACATGAACATATGGCATATTGATAAAAACAGAGCAAGGACTTAGTGAAATGGCTAAGTCCCTGAAATCAGCATTAACGAATGCACCATTTTGCAAGCTTGTGCTAGTCACCACACACATCACACAAATACATGGATAGCACCTCTGTAAAGATGGCAAAGCATATAACAAAACACATGTAGAGCTCAGGGGCATATCATGCACACATTAATCATGGCAAAAATGACAAAAGGCTATTTGGTGCAGCAGATCTGACAATTAACTCAAATAGCACTCTTCCAACAGCATTTCGGGCATCAAGATGAGCTCAAATGAAAATGATGCAATGAGATGAAATCATTTACTTTCCGAGACGAACATTTTGATATGCTACACGCCCAAAACGGATCTACGGATGCGGAGATATAGCATGTCAAAGTATGCAAAATAATCTGGGACTTAGGGAAAAAAAGAGGTCAACCCCTAGGGTTTGTCCGGTTCAGATCGGATCTGGCCGGCACTGTTCACACGCGTAAATCGATGTTCGCCGGCCGGAGCTTCGAGGTCGCCGGAGCTTCGTCGGGGAGGCGCGGGACTTGCCGCGGAGGACGAGGGGGCCGGTCGGAGTCGCGGACGGGCGCAGATGGAGCGCCGCGGCGTCGGCCGACGGGAGCGGCGCGGCGGGGCGGCACAGGAGCGAGGCGGCGGCATCGGGCGTCGATGGCGGCCGCGGCGGCGTGGCGGGCTCGGCCGCGGGGAAGAAAGGTGCGGGGCGCGCGGGGAGCTATGGGCCGGGGAGGGCCCGATCCGGGCTCTCCGGGCCGCGGCGGCGTGGACTGCGCGGGGTGCCACGTGGCGGGCCCCGGTTGGCCGTAGGCGACGGCGGACGCTGTCCGGCCGGGCCGGACGTGTCCGGTGCGGCGAGGAGCGGGAAAATTAGGGTTTCGGGGAAGAGGAGACGTGAATTCGGAGGAGGACCTATTTATAGGCATAGGAGGAGCTAGGAGTGTCCAAATGAGGTGCGGTTTTCGGCCAGGCGATCGTGATCGAATGCTCTAGATGATGGAGAGGGTTTTGGTGGGTTTTGGGCCAAAATGGAGGGGTGTTGGGCTTCAACACACACGAGGCCTTCTCGGTCCCTTGGTTAACCGTTGGAGCATCAAACGAAGTCCAAATGGTACGAAACTTGACAGGCGGTCTACCGGTAGTAAACCAAGGCTGCATGGCAAGTCTCAATCCAATCCGGAAAAGTTTAACCCCCACACACGAAATAAAGGTAGAAATGACCACCGGAGGAGAACGGAGCGCCGAAATGCAAAACGGACAACGGGGAAAATGCTCGGATGCATGAGACGAACACGTATGAAAATGCAATGCACATGATGACATGATAGAGATGCATGACAAAGACAACAACACACGGAGACAAAAACCCGAACCCGAGAAAATAAAATAACTTAGCACCTGAAACGGCAAGAGTTGGAGTACATATTAGGTAAATTACATCCGGGGTGTTACAACCCCTGCCGCCCTGGCCAAAATACTGGCCGAGCTGTATAAAGGGGAGAAGGAGGAGTTCACCCGTCTCCAATATCGAGACGGGTTTTCCATGTATAATCCTCCCAGCTGGGTAAGCTTCAGCTCCACTATTTTACTCTTGTCCCTGAATCATTCTTGACAGGCAGTATCTTATTTGCTTTATAACTGGAATGGTGAAAGGCTGTCGAGGGGACCCATGACCCTGCCCCTCAGTCGAAGAATCGCAACTGGGATCTAGACCCCGGATATGAGGAAGATCCGGACATATTTGTGGAGCTTGAGGACGGAATATTCTATCAGATGAGCTATGACGGTACAAATGTACCCATCATCGCCGATTACCCTGGCCTCCTTCCTGCTTCACATGTAAGTAATCTGGAGATACCTTGTCCAAGAGAGTTTTCTCATTCCTCCTTACCTACCGCACTGTCCTGTGCTTAAAAGGGGAGGCGTTCGGCGCGCCATGCTGCCTCGGGGGTGTCTCCGAAGAGAGCGTCCCCCACGCCAGGCAAGCCTTCAAAGAGGAAGGCAAACGAAGATACGGCCGAGCCTTCATCAAAGAGGTATGAATTTGCAAATATGCACCTTGGCAGTCACATCCAACTGTGACCTTTCCGTTTACCCTGTATCAGGAAAAAGGTGTGCCAGACTATATCCGGGGGTCCGGCCGGTCATACTTCCCGCAGCCAGGATCCAGATCATGCTGTGAAGACGGGGGCTGATGCGGGGGTGACGCCGGACTGTTCTCCAGCCGAGGATTCAAATGATGTATCTGTCACCAACTCGGAAGTGGCGAGCCATGAATCATCAGTGCCGCAGGGCCGTTTTACAAGACCCTGGCTTTTCTGAGGAGGCATTTAACGCCTTTAGCTCGCCTGATGCATATATCCGAGGTGCTCGAGATGGGCTTAACAGAGCCACAAAGCAGCATTTAAAAGATGTGCAGGTAAGTTTACTTTGTCTGATTATGATAACCATGTGCCAGTAGCCCCCGAGACTTAAAGTAGTTGGGACAACTGATTTGAGGATCATTGCATGACCAGGTTCTGTCGGAGAAGAACGACGTGCTAGCCCAAGGGCTAGAAAAGTGCCGGACGCAGTTGAACGCAGTGACTGCCGAACTGGAAAAATCCAAAGCAGCGTCTTTTGGTGACATTTCCCTCCATCGAGAAACAGTTATTGCATAGCGACCGTGTTAACACTGCGGCTTTATCTCATAACAAGATCATCAGATCAATTGGAGGAAAAAGAGTCGAAAAGACTGCATGCCGCAGGCGAGCGGGTTTTCACCCGTGTCAGACAGGAGAAAAACAAACTCCAAGATGCAAACACCCAGCTGGGTGAAGAGCTGAAGGATGTGCGGGCCCAGCTAGCCGACTCCATGAAGGAGAACAAAAAACTGTGAGGCGGCATATTCAGTATGTGGCTATATTTACCTTATAACAGTTTGGAAGTAAAAGTAGCTGATATAGCTGTGATTGCAGGTATATTGACGGGCCGTCCTGAAGAGGAGGTGTCCGGATCATCAAGTGATCTTCTGCAAGGGCTGTCGCAGTTGCACGAGCAAGCTCGACAGGAAATGCGGAGTGTAGCCAAGGCCTTATGGCCATCCGACTCCCCTCCAGGGAGTATGGAGAAGCTTGTAGAGCTGTTCAAGGGAGTGCGGCGGCGTATCCGACTATGGAAGATATCGGCCTGCCGAGAGGGTGCGCGAGAGGCCTCGGCCATGGTAAAAACACGATATACCAAGCTGGATCCGAATCACATGGCCCGGGTCAGACCGCTAGGGTCAAATGGGGAAGAAATTCCCGTTAGTTTAGTATATGGCCAAGTAGAGGTGGCTGCTAGATACTCCCAACAGGATTGTAAATTAGACCGCCTGTTGGACGGTATAGAGGAGGAAGTTTTTAAGTCCTAAGTGACTATGCATTTTCCTTCTAGCTGGATTGCAAAAGGATTGTCATGGCCGACCTTTTCGCTTCGATCTCTCGACCCGAAGGTGCGGAGTGTTTTTGAATACCTAAGCGGCAAAATAAACAGGGGTATGCATGGAAACCAGTCGCAGGGGTCATAGGTGCTTGAACAGACAAGTTGTATCCAGCTAGTTATGTTATATTACATTGAAACTGTAAGAAACATCTTCCAGAGAGAATAGTTCCATTAAGGGTTCCTTTCCCTTGGTGTGCATGCATCTATGTGCATGCCCGAACTGTGATGAAAAAATCACAGTGTGTATAACTTCTGGGGGTTCATAATGGAGCGACTGCCAAAACATCTTTAATTCACCGACCGAATATTCCCTTAAGAACGCTAGCTTTTGGCTTCACCCAGTCTGAGGTACACATCTGGATGACCCAATAGTAACAATCGCAGAGGTGCTCCCTTTATGCCCTAGCCGAACTAACGGGAACGTAGGGCATAAGCACAGGAGCCAAGCAACCCAGCTTGGCCAAAACTTAAGTCATATCGATGCATATAATGGCAAAGAAAAGGTACATATGGGAGAAAACACATATGTGATGAGCTTTATACTCGAAACATAGAAATAGCAAGCTTCTGTCCAAGAAGCCCCCAGGTATGATAGACGTACATACTTAAAGATGTATGCATCGGGGGTGCATGGTCTAACCGCATCAAAGCCTTTAAGGCTAAAGAGAAAGAACGAACAGAGAGAAAAAATGATGAAAACAATAAGAGGAAGGAGACGAACAAAGAGTTCGGCGCTAGGCATAGAACCTTCGAAGTCTGGCCGCGTTCCGTGGATTCGGCTCTAGTTGATTGTCTGACGCATCACGCAAGCGGTACGCTCCTCCTGTGAGAACTTCGTCGATGATGAAGGGACCCTCCCACTTGGGCTTGAGTTTGTCATTTTTCTTCTCCGGCAGGCGTAGAACGAGTTCGCTGATGTTGTAAGTTTCGGCCTGCACTTCTCTGCTTTGATACCTACGAGCCTGCTGTTGATAAAATGCGGAACGGGCTTTTGCGACGTTGCGCTCCTCCTCCAGGGCGTCTAAGCTTTCCTGCCGATCAAGCTCGGCCTCTCTCTCTCTTCGTACATGCGCACTCGAGGTGAGTCATGAATAATGTCGCAGGGTAATAGTGCCTCTGCACCGTACACCATGAAAAAGGGGGTGTATCTGGTAGTGCAATTAGGCGTGGTCCACTGCCCCCAAAGTACGGAGTTGAGCTCCTCAACCCAATGCTTGTCTGATTCCTTCAAAGACCGCACTAGTCTGGGTTTAATGCCGCTCATAATAAGACCATTGGCTCGTTCGACTTGGCCGTTTGTCTGTGGATGATAGACAGAGGCGTAATCGAGCTTGATGCCCAGATTAGCGCACCAGGTTTCACTTCGTCGGTTGTGAAATTGGAGCCGCTATCAGTGATGATGTTGTGCGGAACACCATAACGGTGTACGACACCGGATATAAAGTCTGTTACTGTCCCGGACTCGTCCGTTTAACTGGTTTGGCCTCTATCAACTTGGTGAATTTATCCACCATGACTAGCAAATTTTTTTTCTTATGGCTTCCTCCTTTACGGGTCCAACCATATCCAGTCCCCAGACTGCAAAAGGCCAAGTGATGGGGATTGTTTGTAAGGCGGTGGGGGACATATGGCTTTGGTTGACAAAGAGTTGGCATCCAACGCAACGTTGTACAAGGTCCTGTGCATCCGCTCGGGCTGTCGGCCAAGAGAACCCTATACAGAAGGCCTTGCTAACAAGGGCCCGAGCTGCGGCGTGGTGCCCGCCGAGACCGGCATGAATCTCAGCTAGGAGCTGCTGCCCCTCCTCCTCCGAGATACATCTTTGAAGGATCCGCTAGCGCTTTTCTTATAGAGCTCTCCGTCGTGAACCTTGTAGGCCTTCGAACGCCAGACAATGCGGCGGGCCTTATTCTAGTCCTTAGGAAGCTCCTTCCTGTTAAGGTAGGTCAGGAAGGGTTCGGTTCATGGGGCAATGACTGCCATGATGAGATGCGCCGATGGTGTTATTTCGGTGGCTGAGCCTTCGATGATGTCGGTGTTTTCGGGATCTGGGGTTATGTTCGGATCCGGACCAGTGTTGCCATTTTCCCCCTGCCACACCACGGATGGCTTAAAAAGCCTTTCCATAAAGATATTAGGTGGGACGGGGTCGCGCTTAGCGCCGATACGAGCAAGAACGTCCACCGCTTGATTACTTTCTCGAGCCACATGATGGAACTCGAGCCCCTCGAACCGGGCTGACATTTTTATGAAGGCATTACGATAAGATGCCATCTTCGGATCTTTGGCGTCGAAGCCTCCATTTATTTGAGATATTTCAAGGTTTGAGTCCCCGCGCACTTCTAGGCGTTGTATGCCCATGGAGACAGCCCTTCGGAGACCATGCAATAAGGCCTCGTATTCGGCTGCATTATTGGAGTCTGTGTATAGTATTTGGAGTACGTATTGAACGACGTCTCCAGTAGGTGACATTAAAACGACGCCTGTCCCTAGCCCTGCCAGCATTTTGGAGCCATCGAAATACATAACCCAATTGGAATATGTGACATACTCTTTAGGGAGGTCGGCCTCTGTCCATTCGGCGACGAAGTCAGCCAATACTTGGGATTTAATAGCTCGATGTGGTTTGTATGTAATATCAAATGGAAGGAGATCAATGGCCCATTGGGAAATCCGGCCCGTGGCATCGCGATTGTTTATAATGTCATTGAGTGGTACTTCGGAAGCCACCGTGATCGAACACTCCTGGAAGTAGTGACGGAGCTTTCGGGATGCCATGAGGACCGCGTATGCTATCTTTTGATAATGGGGGTACCGGGATTTGCATGGTGTAGGGATAGTGGATACATAGTATACTGGCTTTTGAAGCGGGAATTTGTGCCCGTCCTATTCTCGTTCAACGACGAGCACGACGCGCACCACCTGATGTGTTGCCGATATGTATAATAACATTGGTTCACCAATGTTTGGTGCGACCAGGATTGGGTTGCTCGCAAGAAGGGTTTTTATTTCCTCCAGTCCGGCTGTTGCCGCATTCGTACACTCGAAGTGATCGGTTCTCCGTAGAAGGCGATAGAGTGGTAGTGCCTTTTATCCCAATCTAGAGATAAAGTGGCTTAGAGTTGCCGCGCAACCCATGGGTTTTTGGACTTGTTTAAGGTCTGTTGGCGTAGCCAATTGTGACAGAGCTCGGATTTTGGCTGGATTTGCTTCAATTCCTCTATTGGAAACGATGAAGCCCAACAGTTTTTCGGCGGGGACGCCGAAAACGCACTGTTCCGGATTGAGCTTAATGTCATACGCGTGGAGGTTATCAAATGTGAGACGTAAATCGTCTATTAGTGTTTCGACGTGCCTAGTTTTGATGACGATGTTGTCCACATAAGCTTCAACTGTCTTGTCGATCTGTTTCTCCAGGCATGTTTGAATCATGCATTGGTATGTGGCACCGGCATTCTTGAGCCCGAAGGGCATGGTGTTGAAGCAGAATGGCCCATATGGGGTAATGAATGATGTTGCAGCTTTATCGGACTCCTTCATTTTGATTTGATGGTATCCGGAATATGCATCAAGGAAACACACTGAGTCGTGTCATGTGGTAGCATCAATGATCTGATCGATGCAGGGGAGGGGGAATGGACCCTTAGGGCAAGCCTTATTGAGGTCTTTAAAATCGACACACAACCGCCAGGATTTGTCCTTCTTTGGTACCATCACCAGGTTTGCTAGCCAGTACGGATGTTTTATTTCTCTGATGAATCCGGCCTCAATTAGCTTGGCCAGCTCCTCCCCCATAGCTTGGCGTTTGGGCTCGGAAAAGCGTCGCAGTGCTTGTTTGATTGGTTTGTATCCCTTTAAGATATTAAGGCTATGTTCGGCCATCTCATGTGGGATTCCAGGCATGTCAGAAGGGTGCCAGGCGAATATATCATAGTTTTCGTGAAGGAAATCCCTTAGTGCAGCGTCGACTGTTGGATCTAGTTGTGCTCCAATAGATGTTGTCTTCTTGGGGTCCGTTGGGTGGACCTGGAATTTGACTATTTCTTCTACTGGTTTGAAGGAGGTGGATTTGGCTCGTTTGTCTAAAATCACATCGTCCCTATCCATCGTGGAGCGCAGTGCGGTTAATTCTTCGGCCGCGAGGGCTTCAGATAATGCCTCAAGGGCCAGGGATGCGGTTTTGTTTTCGGCGTGGAGTGCTATGTCCGGAGCACTTACAAGAGTGATTATGCCATTTGGTCCGGGCATTTTGATCTTCATATACCCGTAATGAGGTATAGCTTGGAAGCGTGTAAAAGCATCCCGCCCCAACAGGGCGTGGTATCCGCTGCTGAAAGGAGCCACTTGGAAGGTGATTTCTTCAGACCGATAATTCTTTGGTGTGCCGAATACCACGTCAAGTGTGATTTTTCCCGCACGCCATGCCTCCCGACTGGGAATGATTCCTCGGAAGGTTGTGCTGCTTTGCTTGACGCGGCTCCTGTCTATTTCCATTTTGTGGAGTGTATCCTCATAGATGAGGCTTAGTTCGCTGCCACCGTCCATGAGGACCTTGGTGAGTCGAAAGCCGTCCACAATGGGACTGAGGTATAAAGCGGCTAGTGATCGGACTGTCGTGTATTTTGGTTCGTCGCCGGCATTAAAGGTTATAGCCGTGTCGTTCCAAGGGTTTACTGTGGTGATTTGACAGACTTCGGCGAGGCCGCGAAGTGCCCTTTTGTGCTTATTGTTTGAAGCGAATGTCTCAAAGACCGTCAGTACTCTGGGGTCGTCGTATTCTGGAGGGTGTTGCTCTGGGGTGTTTTTGGTGAGGATGTCCTCGCTTCTTTTGGCTACCTGCCGGAGTATCCAACATACTCTAAGGTTGTGGGTTGGCATGGTATCCGGTGTTGCGTGTATTTTGCATGGGCCATCGAGCCATCCCTCTAGAACGGTTCCATGCCGCGTAATGGGTTTATATTTCTTGGATATTGGACTGGGAGTGTCACGGCGATGCGCCCTTTTCACTTGGACCAATGGTTGAGTTGGGACCAATGGCTCCCAGCAAGCTGCCTGATCCCTCCAGGCGCTTTCCATTGCGTTGTACTTCTATACGATAGTTGCCAGGTCAGTGAAGTGTAGTATGCGGCGGTGATTAATGGCGTTGAGGATTCCTTCGTTCATGCAATTGTTGCGGAATGCTAATATCGCGTCCTCGTCGCGACAATCTTTAACCTTGTCCTTGACAAGGAGGAATCTGGCCCATAAATGGTGGAACGTTTCCTGAGACTACTGTTGTATGCTCGTGAGAGCGCTTATGTCTGGGTGGGTGGGTGGAATTGGATCTGTACCCTGACCCGATCGATGATTTGGAGTCTGAAGTTTTTCCAGACTTAACAATCCTTGCTCCGGAGTATCTTCTAGTTGCCTTGGCCTGCCATCTGATTCTATGTTCGGAAGGCCGGTCACCTCCTTTTGCGGGTGGGTATCCGGCTCCATAGAGTCGGTGATCCGGATGTAGTCCGTCTTCAGTATAGGGAAGAGTCGCTGTCTTGCTCCTCGACTACCGCTATCTGGTGGGTGATCGGTGGAGATTTGATTTCTCTTTGGTCGGGTTTGAGCCCGATCTGATCGTAATCTGTGGTGATTCCCAGGGCGGCGATACAATCAAGGATCTCTTTTAAAGACGAAAACTCCACCTGATCCATCTGCTTGGAGTGTTTGGGGTCGATACAAAGAGAATTTTTGATAGCCCGAGAGGTCATCGTCGGCTTAACGGCTGAACAGGCGATCATGGTAAAGCTGCCCAACCGGAGGGTTTGGTCTGGGGCCAGTTCTCCTCCGGTAGTGATGTTGTCTTTAAGGACGAGGCGAGTCATCGATCCTGTTGTCGACGGCATAGTGGAACTCTCAATGAAAGCACCAATGTCGGTGTCAAAACCGGCGGATCTCGGGTAGGGGGTCCCGAACTATGCGTCTAAGGTCGATGGTAACGGGAGACAGGGGACACGATGTTTACCCAGGTTGGGGCCTCTCTATGGAGGTAATACCCTACTTGCTGCTTGATTGATCTTGACGGATATGAGTATTACAAGAGTTGATCTACCACGAGATCGTAATGGCTAAACCCTAGAAGTCTAGCCTGTATGAATATGGTAATGAGTATTCGGCCTATCTAAGGACCTAGCCCTCTGGTTTATATAGACATGGGAAGGATCTAGGGTTACACAAGGTCGGTTATAGAGAAAGGAATCTACATAGTTGGCCGCCAAGCTTGCCTTCCACGCCAAGGAAAGTCCCATCCGGACACGGGTGCAGTCTTTGGTCTTCATATCTTCACAGCCCATCAGTCCGGGCCATGGCTAACAGGCCGGACGCCCGAGGACCCCTTAGTCCAGGACTCCCTCAACGAGATCCAGCACCACGCGGCCGATGCTATCGCCCAAGCCCGCCGTCGACCGATCCCGCCGCCGCCGGGAGCCTGCACACTGCCGGGAGTCCCACACCCCTGGATCTAGGCACCCGTGCTCCGCCGCGAGTCCGCTGCCTCCGAGATCTGCCACACCGTCAAGAGGGCCACATCCTGCGGATCAGGACACCCGCGTCGCCATGGATCCGGGAATGGGAGAAGGGACCCTCCGCCGCCGCCGTCGCACGGGCTTTGCCCGGCGCCGACCATCGGCAGCGGTGGAGGGGGAGAAGGGCGCTAGAGGGACTAGGCGGAGGCGGCGGAGCCCTCCCAAGTTGCCCGCGGGGAAGGCGACACAAGCAGGCGCTGGAGGCGACGCGAGAGCTCCTAGAAGAATGCCTTTAGTTGTCAGAGATCGTGAGTTTTATTTGCCACGAACCTATTGATTTTTATGTCGGGCTACAAACGCAACTAGCTTCGCAACTAGTGGGACGACCCAGCCGCTTGGACCATGTGCATCGCAATACTATATGGCGCTGCATGAGTTATATAACAGGTCCCGAGAATGGACCAGAAGTGGAGGCATGCCGAATTTCAAAATTTGGTGATTTCGTGAGGATTTTCCTATTTAAACGACTATAGGAAATGATTATGGCCTGCTATAATTGCCATATCTTTTACAAATAAATTTCCGGAAAAATGCACATAGGGTCAATGAAATATAGCAAACCTAGGAAAATAGATTTCCCTTCGTATATAAATTATATATATATAGTTTATAGTTCACATAAATCGTTTAAGGTCATTATAACTTCCCTAAAATGATTTTAGGTTTTATAAATACTCAAAGTGATTTTTAGAACGTACAAATATTCAATGAGTGCCATTAAATATTTTCCAATAATATTTATGGAGAAGTCATATTATCTCATCTCAATTTTGTTATCTGGATAATTAGAAAATATTAAAATGGTTTCAAAATAACTCCAAATTCTAAGTGTCCCTTTGGAGATGTCAGTTTACCACTTGTCTATAATTTTATTATGACCAAGATCCAAATAAAATCAAAATATCTGATTTGAGAAAGTCATATTGTTCCCACTCTTTCAAATATGGTTTGAAAATATCCAAATGACAAGTATTACTTCCTTTTGAGTTTCAATAAATTTCTAAACCAAGAAATATTTAATGTTGGATAGTTATATTAATCCAACTTGCATGATAGGCATGATTTGTAAAATTTAAATATGTACTCAAAACTTTTAATTCCTTCTAAGAATGAAAGTAGCTCACTCACTATTACTTATTTAATTAACATTCCAAATTTTGAAAAAGAAATTGGGATGTTACAACTCATTACTGGAGATGGCTTTGAAGGAAATATGCCCTAGAGGCTAATAAAGTTGTTATTTATATTTCCTTATATCATGGTAAATTTTTATTATTAATGCTAGAATTGTATTAACTGGAAATATAGTACATGTGTGAATACATAGACAAACAGAGTGTCACTAGTATACCTCTACTTGACTAGCTCATTAATCAAAGATGATTAAGTTTCCTAACCATAGACATGATTTGTCATTTAATGAAGAGGATCACATCATTAGAGAATGATATGATTGGTTGACCCATCCGTTAGCTTAGCACTATGATTGTTTAGTTTATTGCTATTGCTTTCTTCATAACTTATACATGTTCCTATAACTATGAGATTATGCAACTCCCGAATATCGGAGGAATACTTATTGTGCTATAAAACGTCACAACGTAACTGGGTGACTATAAAGATGCTCTATAGGTGTCTCCGATGGTGTTTGTTGAGTTGGCATAGATCGAGATTAGGATTTGTCACTCCGTGTATCGGAGAGGTATCTCTGGGCCCTCTCGGTAATGCACATCACTATAAGCCTTGCAAACAATGTGACTAATGAGTTAGTTGCGGGATGATGCATTACGGAACGAGTAAAGAGACTTGCCGGTAACGAGATTGAACTAGGTATTGAGATATCGACGATCGAATCTCGGGCAAGTAACATACCGATGACAAAGGGAACAACGTATGTTGTTATGCGGTTTGACCGATAAAGATGTGCGTAGAACATGTAGGAACCAATATGAGCATTCAGGTTCCGCTATTGGTTATTGCCGGACATGAGTCTCGGTCATGTCTACATAGTTCTCGAACCCGTATGGTCCGCACGCTTAACATTCGATGATGATTGATATTATGAGTTATGTGATTTGATGTACCGAAGCTTATTAGGAGTCCCGGATGAGATCACGGACATGACAAGGAGTCTTAAAATGGTCGAGACGTAAAGATCGATATATTGGAAGGCTATATTCAGACATCAGAAAGGTTCCGAGTGATTCGGGTATTTTTCGGAGTACCGGGGAGTTACGGGAATTCACAAGGGAGAAGTAATGGGCCTTATTGGGCTTTAGTGGACAGAGGGGAGGAGGGCCAAGAGGTGGCGCCCCCCCTGCCAAAACCGAATTCAACAAGGGGTGGGGGCGCCGCCCCCCTTTCATTCTCCCTCTCCCTCTCTTTCCCTCTCTCCTACTCCGAATAGGAAAGAGGAGGGGAATCCTACTTGGACTGGGAAGTCCTAGTAGGATTCCCCACACCTGGCACGCCCCCTTAGGGCTGGCCACCTCTTCCCTCCCCTCCTTTATATACGTGTCCAGAGAGCACCCCATAGACACACAAGTTGATTGTTTAGCCGTGTGCGGTGCCCCCCTTCATAGATTTCCACCTCGGTCATATTGTTGCAGTGCTTAGGCGAAGCCCTGCGCCGGTAGCTTCATCATCAACGTCACCAGCGGTCGTGCTGACGAAACTCTCCCTCGACCTCAGCTGGATCTAGAGTTCATGGGACGTCATCGAGTTGAACGTGTGCAGATCGCGGAGGTGCCGTACCTTCTGTGCTAGGATCGGTCGGATTGTGAAGACGTACGACTACATCAATCGTGTTCTCATAACGCTTCCACCTAGATGGATCACCCCTCTTGTTGCTATGCATCACCTAGATGGATCTTGCGTGTGCATAGGATTTTTTTTGAAATTACTGCGTTACCCAACAGTGGCATCTGAGCCAGGTCTATGCGTAGATGTTACATGCACGAGTAGAACACAAAGGAGTTGTGGGCGTGAGTATATACATATTTCTTGCCGTCACTAGTTGATTCTTGATTCAGCGGTATTGTTGGATGAAGCGGCTCAGGCCGACATTACCCGTATGCTTACGCGAGACTGGTTCTACCGACGTGCTTCGCACACAGGTGGCTAGTGGGTGTCTGTTTCTCCAACTTTATTTGACTCGGTTTCAATGAACAGGGTTCTTTCTGAAGATCAAAAAGCAATCACTATACTACGTTGTGGTTTTTTGATGCGTAGGTAAGAACGATTCTTGCTAGAAGCCTGTAGCAGCCACATAAAACTTGCAACAACAAAGTAGAGGACGTCTAACTTGTTTTTGCAGGGCATGTTGTGATGTGATATGGTCAAGACATGATGAGACATAAATTGTTGTATAAGATGATCATGTTTTGTTAAATTTATCGGCAACTGGCAGGAGCCTTATGGTTGTCTCTTTATTGCATAAGATGCAAGCGCCATATAATTGCTTTACTTTATCGCTATGCGATAGCAATAGTTGGCAAGACGACCATGTGACGACACGTTGGTAAAGATCAAGGTGATGGAGATCATGGTGTCATGTCGGTGACGATGGACATCATGACGGTACTTTGGAGATGGAGATCAAAGGCACAAGATGATGATGGCCATATCATGTCACATATTTTGATTGCATGTGATGTTTATCTTTTATGCATCCTATTTTGCTTAGTACGACGGTAGCTGTCGGTGTTAAAACCGGCGGATCTCGGGTAGGGGGTCCCGAACTGTGTGTCTAGGCCGGATGGTAACAGGAGGCAGGGGACATGATGTTTTACCCAGGTTCGGGCCCTCTTGATGGAGGTAAAACCCTACGTCCTGCTTGATTAATATTGATGATATGGGTAGTACAAGAGTAGATCTACCACGAGATCAGAGAGGCTAAACCCGAGAAGCTAGCCTATGGTATGATTGTATGTTGTGATTGTTGTCCTACAGACTAAAACCCTTCGGTTTATATAGACACCGGAGAGGGTTAGGGTTACACAAGGTCGGTTACAAAGGAGGAGATATCCATATCCGTATTACCTAGCTTGCCTTCCACGCCAAGTAGAGTCCCATCCGGACACGAGACGAAGTCTTCAATCTTGTATCTTCATAGTCTAACAGTCCGGCCAATGGATATAGTCCGGCTATCCGGAGACCCCCTAATCCAGGACTCCCTCAGTAGCCCCCGAACCAGGCTTCAATGACGACGAGTCCGGCGCGCAGTATTGTCTTCGGCATTGCAAGGCGGGTTCCTCTCCAAATTCTGTGTACCTGTCGAAATAGTGTCCGGTTTCTTGTGAATGTTGCACTCCTTGGCTTCCACGCCCAATAATGGCCACTTTCCATGTGTCGAGCGAATGTGAAGAGCCAGGGTGTTTTCCCATTTACCCCCCTAGCTGTATGAATGAGCCGCCTATTAAAAAGACAAGGATTCAGATCCAAATCACACCATCCTCCCTTGGCGAGCCTTCATTGGAGCACACCCGACAGAGATCCATTCCATCATGGCCGGTCGACGCAACTCCTCCTCCCGCTCCCCTAGCTCCAAGCGTGGAGATTGGGAGAGATGTTCCGTCCCGCACAGCAAATTAGTGATGCTTCAGACCAAGGGATTTCTTCCCCCAGCGTACATGGTCCCGGTTCGAGCCGGGCTCGCCACCTATAATGGCGGAGAGCAAGTGGAGAGCCTTACCAATCCCTCCAAGGGAGAGCGGGTATGCCTTGTCCCTTATTTGGTAAGAGGGCTCGGATTCCCAATTCATCCGTTTCTCTAAGGTCTCCTGGAGTTCTACGGCCTCCAGTTGCACAACCGTACGCCTGCCTCCATGCTACATATCGCGGGATTCGTAGCCCTTTGCGAGTTGTTTTTGGGCTGTGAGGCTCATTTCGCTCTGTGGAAGATGTTCTGCCTTGTGCCTCGTTCTCAGAAGGGGTGAATATATCAAGTGGGCGGAGCCGAAGTGTGGCGTGTTGCCGGGACCGGATACCTTTCCGGAACCCCAAAGAAGACATCCGAAGACTGGCCTTCAGAATGGTTTTATATAGAAGACGTCCCCCTCCCGGATCCTATTCGGATTGGCCTTCCTAAGTTCGACAACACCCCTTTGAAGAAGCGCCGGAGCTGGCGTCCACGGAGCTCCTTGGAGGAAGATGACAGGGACGTTCTTTACCTGATGAGCCGGATAAGTTTTTTAGCTCGATCCGGATTGACCATGATCGAGGTCATGGCCATATGTATCATGCGGGGGGTGCAGCCGCTTCAGTATAGAGGCCACCCCTTGTGGGATCTCAACGGAGAGGATGACGCCACCCGCTACGGCCGTAAAGGGCCGGGACCGGTTGCTGATCTAATAAAGATCTTATCCACTTTGTACAAGGGAGAAGAGGAAGAATTCCTTCATGTCAACCCGCAGGGAGGATTTTCTATGTACAATCCTCCGAGCTGGGTAAGCGGAGACTTTTTCTCGCCCATTCGTTTCATATTTCCGTAGTTTAAGTATTCAATCTAGTGATTTCTACGCAGGAACTTCGCCAGGCTGTAAAGGAGATAAACAACCCCCCTCCACAACCCGAGGACCCTGGACGGTCCCTCGACCCGGCCTCCCAGGAGGATCCGGACATATCTGTGGAGCTGATCGATGGGGTGTTTTACCAATTGAGCAATGACAATGCTTTGGTGGCCATTACGGTCGATTACCCTGGGCTACTTCCAGCCTCACAGGTGACTGAGACCGAAGTCCCAGCACTTCAAAAAGGGATCCGTCCTTGCATGTTTTTGATTGCCGTATAACAGCCGTGTTTTGCAGGGGAGGTCCTCAAGGCCGAAGGCCGAGCCTACGGTGATTGACCAAGAAGGGGCCGCGAGGCCAGGCAGGCTGAAAAGACCCGTAGTCCGGATTGAGACACCGGTGCAGCGGTATGGCGCGTCGTATTTATTGCAAGACATTATTCTCAGAGGCATATTAACGCCCATGCCTTCTTTTCAGGAAAAAGAGCGCTCGCCGGACTATGCCCGGAGAGGCTACCAATCGCGCCTCCACAAGCCAGGCTCCAAGGCTGGATTCGGAGGCAGGAATTAATACGAGGCATGCGCCGGGTGCTCCTCCGACAAAGGATGCGGATAAACTGTCCGCCAACAATTCCAAGGTGGAAAGTGTCATGAACCACAGGCATCGTCGGACTGTTCTTCATGACGCTTGTTTCTCCCAAGAGGCATTGGATGCCTTCAAATCGGGAGACGCGCACCTTCGTGCCGCTCAAAATGGTCTAGCCAGAGCCACGGAGCAGTATGTAAAAGACATATGGGTGAGAAAATTTGGTGATTATATATATATATCAGTAGCCCCTGAGACTTGAAACAGTTAGGATAACTGATTTAAGGATCATTTGTTATGCAGGTTCTTACAGAAAAGAATACTCAATTGTCCCAGGAGCTGGAAGAGTGCAAAACCCAACTTCAGGCCGCACTGGCCGCAGCAGGGGAGCCCAAAGAGACCCCCTCTGGTAACATATCCTTCGAATGATAAGTAAAATGCGGCATATATGCAGATCTGACGATAAAATTGCAGATGGCGCTGGAGTAAATCCGGATAAGCAACAGCTCCTACGACAGCTGAAGGCCGGTGAGAGCGTGCTTATGAGGGTGAGGCAGGAGAAAAATGATCTCCTAGATGCCAACACCAAGCTGGGTGTGGAACTACAAGATGTTCGTGCCCAACTGTCGGACTCTATTAAGGAAAATCGGCGGCTTCGACGCGGCATATTTAGTAAGTGCTTGAACGAACTTTGAAAAGGAGTTCAGCGAGGAAGTTGGCTGACAAAGTTATGTCTGTAGGTATGCTAACAGGTCGTCCTGCCGAGGAGATGCCCGGTTCAATGGGTGACCTTCTTCCCAAGCTCTCAAAGTTGCACGAACGAGTTCGGCAGGTGATGCAAGGCGTCGCACAGGCCTTGTGGCCATCCGTCTCCATACCCGAAGGCCTTGGAGAGCTTGCAGAAAAGCTAAAGGGAGCGCGGCGGCGCTTCCGATTATGGAAGATATCGGCCTGCCGTCAGGGCACCAGGGAAGCCTGGGCAATGGTGAAGACACGGTACACGAAGGCTGACCCGAACCATATGGCCGAAGTTGGACCTGTGGGGCCCGATGGGAAGGAGATCCCTATGAGCTTAGTGCATGGCCAAGTAGAATTGGCCGCAAAGTATTCCCAACAGGACTGTAGACTAGACAGCCTATTGGATGGTATTGAAGAGGAATTCAACCAGTCAAATTGACTATGTAATTTTAAAGTGACATGTATAATGCCTTCTAGCCGGATTGTAGATTGTTTGTCATGGCGGACCTTTTCGCTTCGACCTCGGGACCCGACAGTCCGGAGTGTATCCAAATACCCTCTCGGTTATGTAAGAACAGGGGCATGCATGGAGACCAGGCGTAGGGGTCATTAGTGCTTTATCAGACAAGTGCCCAACTAGTGATGTTATATTACATGGGTAGTAAGAAACATATTCCAGGGAGAATAGTTCCGTTAAGGGTTCCTTTCCCTGGGTAAGCATGCCCTAAAGTGCATGTCCGGGCTGCGACAAGAAACACAGAAAAAGCATCTGGGGGCATATATGGATAATAAATAAAAGTCATCTTTTGTTCACCGACCGAATATTCCCTTAAGAACGCTAGCTTTCGGCTTCACCCAGTCTGAGGTACACGTCCGGCTGACCCGGCGGTAACAATCGCAGAGGTGCTCCCCTTATGCCCTAGCCGAATTAACGGGAACGTAGGGCATAAATACAAGAGCCAGGAAACCCAGCTTGGCCAAAACTTAAGTCATATTGATGCATATAATGGTGAAAAAAGGTACATGCGGAAGTATAACACATGTGTTGGGCGTGAGGCCCAGGTGAATAATTTAAGCTTCTGTGAGAGAAGCCCCCAGGTATGAAGAGTGCGGCTAGCGCATCTGTAATGTATGAGTGAGGCACGAGGTGACCCTTGAAGGCCTAGAGAAATAAAAGAAAGAAAGGGAAACAAGACAGATGATGCATATGCAGAAAATGGACAAAGGGAGGGGACTACCATAAAGTCCGGTGCTAGGCGTAGAATCTTCGAAGCCTGGCTGTGTTCCATGGGTTCGGCTCGAGTCGACTAGTCGATGCATCCCGCAGTAGGTACGCTCCACCGGTCAGAACTTGGTCGATAATGAAGGGACCTTCCCATTTGGGCTCGAGCTTGTTCTTTTTCTTATCCGGCAGCCGTAGAACTAGTTCGCCAACGTTATAAGTTTTGGCCCATACTTCTCTGCTTTGGTATCTGCGAGTCTGTTGCTAGTAAAATGCAGAACGGGCTTTGGCTACGTCGCGCTCTTCCTCCAAGGTGTCCAGACTGTCCTGCCGATCGAGCTCGGCTTCTCTTTCTTCGTACATGCGCACTCAAAGTGAGTTATGAATTATGTCACAGGGCAGGACTGCCTCAGCGCCGTACACCATAAAAACGGTGTATATCCGGTACTACGATTCGGCGTGGTCCGCGGCCCCCAGAGTACGGAGTCGAGCTCCTCTACCCAGTGCGTGTCAGACTCCGTTAAGGACCGCACTAATCTTGGTTTAATGCCGCTCATTATAAGATCATTTGCTCGTTCGACTTGACCGTTGGTTTGTGGGTGATAGACTAAAGCATAATCGAGCTTGATGCCCATTTTGCTACACCAGATTTTTACCTCGTTGGCCGTGAAGTTCGGGCCGCTATCAGTGATGATGCTGTGGGGGACGCCGTAACGGTGTACAACCCCGGATATGAAGTCTATCACCGGTCAGGATTCGTCTGTTTTAACCGGTTTAGCCTCTATCCATTTGGTGAATTTATCCACCATGACCAATAAGTATTTTTTCTTGTGGGTTCCCCTTTAAGGGGTCCAACCATGTCAAGCCCCCAGACCGTGAAGGGCCATGTAATGGGGATTGTTTGGAGGGCGGTGGGTGGCATGTGGCTTTGATTTGCAAAGAGCTGGCAACCGGCGCAATGTTGGACCAGGTCCTTTGCATCTGCCCGGGCCGTTGGCCAATAGAATCCTGTACGGAAGGCCTTGCTTACAAGAGCCCGGGCTGCAGCGTGATGACCGCCGAGTCCGGCATGAATTTCTGCCAAAAGGTTCCGCCCTTCTTCTTCGGAGATGCACCTTTGAAGGACTCCGGTAGCGCTTTTTTTGTACAATTCTCCCTCATGGACCCTGTAGGCCTTGGATCGCCTCACTATGCATCGTGCCTCATTTTGGTCCTCTGGAAGTTCCTGTCTAGTTAGGTAGGCCAGGAATGGTTCTGTCCACGGGGCAATAATGGCCATTATTTCGTGGGCTGAATGTGTTATTTCGGTGGTGTAGCCTCCGATTGTGTCAGAGAGTTCGGTATCGGGTATTTTGGCCGGGTCCGGACTGTTGTTACCGGTGTCCCCTTCCCATGCTACGGATGGCTTGAAGAGCCTTTCCAGAAATATGTTGGGAGGGACCGCGTCACGTTTTGCACCGATGCGGGCGAGGATATCCGTCGCCTGATTGTTTTCCCGAGCCACATGGTGAAATTCGAGCCCCTCGAACCGAGCTGACATTTTTAGGACGGCATTGCGATAAGCTGCCATTTTCGGATCCTTGGCATCAAAGTCTCCATTTATTTGGGATATCGCGAGGTTCGAATCCCTGCGCACCTCTAGGCGTTGAATGCCCATGGATACTGCCATCCAGAGACCATGTAGAAGGGCCTCATATTCGGCTGCGTTGTTGGAGTCCGTATACATTATCTGTAGTATGTATTGAACGGTATCTCCTGTTGGGGACGTCAAAACGACGCCAGCCCCCAAACCAGCCAACATTTTGGAGTCGTCGAAGTGCATGATCCAGTTTGAATATGTGCCATCCTCTTTAGGGAGTTCGGCTTCCGTCCACTCAGCGACGAAGTCAGCCAAAACTTGCGACTTAATAGCTCGCCGTGGCTTGTAAGTTATGTCGAACGGGAGGAGCTCAGTGGCCCATTTGGAAATCCGGCCCGTCGCGTCGCGGTTGTTTATAATATCGTTAGGTGGTACTTCCGAGCCTACCGTTATCGAACACTCTTGAAAGTAGTGTCGCAGCTTCTGGGATGCCATAAATACCGCGTACGCTATCTTTTGATAATGCGGGTACCGTTGCATGGAGTAAGGACAGTGGACACATAGTAAACTGGCTTTCGAAGGGGGAATTTGTGTCCGTCCACTTCTCGCTCGACGACGAGCACTGTGCTTACTACTTGATGAGTTGCAGCAATGTATAATAGCATTGGTTCGCCAATGTTTGGCGCGGCCAGGACTGGGTTTGTTGCCAATATGGCTTTTATTTCATTGAGTCCGGCCATGGCGGCATCCGTCCACTCGAAGTGTTCGGTGCACCGGAGGAGGCGATAAAGGGGTAATGCCTTTTCTCCCAAGCGAGAGATAAAGCGGCTTAGAGTCGCCACACATCCAGTCAATTTTTGTATTTGTTTGAGGTCTGTTGGGGTAGCCAACTGTGACAACGCTCGGATTTTGGCCGAATTAGCTTCAATACCTCTACTGGAGACAATGAATCCCAGGAGCTTTCCGGCTGGTACGCCGAAAACGCATTTTTCCGGATTGAGCTTGATGTAATATGTTCAGAGGTTGTCGAATGTGAGCCTCAAGTCGTCTACTAGAGTTTCGACATGCTTGGTTTTAACGACCACGTCATCCACGTATGCCTCCACTGTTTTGCCGATCTGGTTTGCCAGACATGTCTGAATCATGCGCTGATATGTTGCGCCGGCGTTTTTGAGCCCGAAGGGCATTGTGTTGAAGCAGAATGGGCCGTATGGTGTGATGAATGTCGTTGCGGCTTGGTCTGGCTCTGCCATTTTAATTTGATGGTAGCCGGAGTATGCGTCGAGGAAACACAATGAATCGTGTCCTGCGGTAGCATCGATGATTTGATCGATGCGGGGGAGGGGGAAGGGATCCTTTGGGCAGGCCTTGTTAAGGTCCTTAAAATCGACACACAAGCGCCAGGATTTGTCCTTCTTTGGTACCATCACCAGGTTTGCTAGCCAGTCCGGATGTTTTATGTCTCTGATGAATCCGGCCTCCAATAGCTTGGCTAGTTCCTCTCCCATGGCTTGTCTCTTAGGTTCGGAGAAACGTCGAAGAGCCTGCTTGACTGGCTTAAATCCTTTTAGGATATTTAGGTTGTGCTCAGCCAGCCTGCACGGGATTCCTGGCATGTCTGAAGGGTGCCAGGCAAAAATGTCCCAGTTCTCGCATAGGAACTCTCGCAGTGCGGCATCGACATCAGGGTTTAATTGTGCCCCGATGGAAGCTGTTTTTGTAGGGTCCGTTGGATGGACTTGGAATTTGACTATTTTGTCCGCCGGTTCAAAGGAGGTGGACTTGGATCTTTTATCGAGTATCACGTCGTCCCTGTTCACCGTGGAGCGCAGCGTAGTTAGTTCCTCGGCCGCTAGGGCTTCGGATAGTGCCTCAAGGGCCAATGCAGCTGTCTTATTTTCGGCGGGAGTGCTATGTCCGGATCACTAGCAAGAGTGATGATTCCGTTGGGCCCGGGCATTTTGAGCTTCATGTACCCGTAATGGGGTATGGCTTGGAAGATTGTAAACGCCTCCCGCCCTAATAGAGCATGGTATCCGCTGCTGAACGGGGCCACTTGGAATGTAATTTCTTCAGACCTGTAATTATCCGGCGTGCCGAATACCACGTCTAGTGTGATTTTCCCAGCACGGCGTGCCGAATACCACGTCTAGTGTGATTTTCCCAGCACAGCGTGCTTCCCGACTGGAGATGATTCCTCTAAAGGTTGTGCTACTTTGCTCAATGTGGCTCCAGTCTATTTCCATATTTTGAAGAGTTTCCTCATAGATGAGGTTTAATCCGCTGCCGCCGTCCATGACTACCTTGGTGAGTCGAAAGCCGTCCACAATTGGACTGAGGACCAGTGCGCCTGGTGCTCGGGCTGTTCGGAATTTAGGCTCGTCACTGGCATTGAAGGTAATAGCTGTGTCACTCCAAGGATTTATTTCTGCTATGTGGCAGATTTCGGCCATGCTGCGGAGTGTTCGCTTGCGTCTATTATTTGAAGCGAAGGTCTCAAAGACCGTTAACACCGTATTGTTGTCCACGGGATGGTGCTCTGTGGTATTTGGGAGGAGTAGATCCTCACCACTTTTGGCCACCTGCCGGAGTATCCAACATGCTCTAAGGCTGTGCATTGATATTGCATCCGCCGTACTATGAATTTTGCAGGGTCCGTTGAGCCATCCCTCCAGTACGGTTCCTCGCTCCGTAGAGGGATTGCTTTTTGGTAGTTAACCCAGGTGTATTGTGATAATGCACCCTTTTATTTTGGACTGGGTTTGTATTCAGGGCTGGATTATCCCAAAATTTTATTTCGGTTTTCCAGGCGCTTTCCATCGCACAGTACTTTCGTACTATGGACGCCAAGTCGGCAAAGCTATAATTTCGCAGCGACTTATGGCGTTGAGGATTCCCTTGTTCATGCAATTATTGCAGAAGAATGAAATTGTGTCTTCCTCGCGGCAGTCCTTTATCATGTTCATGACCAGGAGGAATCTGGCCCAGTAATGGTGTATTGTTTCTTCGGGCTCTTGCCTAATTTGGGATAGATCGCGTATGTTTGGGTGGGTGAGTGGAATTGAATCCGAATCCTCACCCAATCTGAGACTCAGGGGCCAAGGAGTTTCCGAACTCGGAAGTTTGGATTCTTGGATGTTTTCCGATAAATCTAGCCCGCTGCCTGATTCTAGGTTCAGGCCTTGAGTGACGTCCTCCCCTCCGCAGGTATCCGGCTTGGAGGGATCGGGAATCCGACATAGCTAGTCCTTAAGATAGATGAAGGGTTACCGCATTGTTCCTCCACCACTGCAACGTGATGGGTGACCTGGGGAGAGTTGATCTCTCTCAGATCGGGTTTAGGCCCAATCTGATCGTAGTCTGTAGCGACTCCCAGGGCGACGATGCGATCCAAGAGCTCGTTCAGGGAAGAGAGCTCCATTGGATCTAACTGCTCAGCGAGTTTCGAGTTGACGTGAAGATTGCTTTCGATGACCCGAGAAGTCATCATCGGCGCAGCGGCCGAACAGGCGTCATAAGAAAACCACCTAGCCGGAGAGTTTGGCCGATAGCCAAAGCTCCCTCAGCAACAGTGTTGTCTTTAAAGACGGGATGAGACATCCTTCCTGGTGGCGATGGCACAGCGGAACTCTCAATGAAAGCACCAATGTCGGTGTCAAAACCGGCGGATCTCGAGTAGGGGGTCCCGAACTGTGCGTCTAGGCCGGATGGTAACAGGAGGCAGGGGACATGATGTTTTACCCAGGTTCGGGCCCTCTTGATGGAGGTAAAACCCCACGTCCTGCTTGATTAATATTGATGATATGGGTAGTACAAGAGTAGATCTACCACGAGATCAGAGAGGCTAAACCCTAGAAGCTAGCCTATGGTATGATTGTATGTTGTGATTGTTGTCCTACGGACTAAAACCCTTCGGTTTATATAGACACCGGAGAGGGTTAGGGTTACACAAGGTCGGTTACAAAGGAGGAGATATCCATATCCGTATTGCCTAGCTTGCCTTCCATGCCAAGTAGAGTCCCATCCGGACACGAGACGAAGTCTTCAATCTTGTATGTTCATAGTCTAACAGTCCGGCCAATGGATATAGTCCGGCTATCCGGAGACCCCCTAATCCAGGACTCCCTTAGTAGCATTATGATATGATCCCTTACTAAAATTTCAAGGTATAAGTGTTCTCCCTAAGTATGCACCATTGCGATAGTTCGTCGTGCTGAGAAATCACATGATGATCTGGTGTGATAAGCCCTACGTTCAGATACAACGGGTGCAAGCCAGTTTTGCATACGCAGAATACTCAGGTTAAACTTGACGAGCCTAGCATATGCCAATATGGCCTTGGAACACTGAGACTGAAAGGTCGAGCATGAATCATATAGTATATATGATCAACATAGTGATGTTCATCATTGAAAGCTACTCCATTTCACGTGATGATCGGACATGGTTTAGTTGATATGGATCACATGATCACTTAGATGATTAGAGGGATGTCTATCTAAGTGGGAGTTCTTAAGTAATATGATTAGTTGAACTTAAATTTATCATGAACTTAGTCATGATAGTATTTGCATAACTATGTTGTAGATCAATTGCTCGCGTATAGCTTCCCCGTTTTATTTATGATATGTTCCTAGTGAAAACTATGTTGAAAGATGTTAGTAGCAATGATCTAGACTAGCTCCGTGATCTGAGGATTATCTTCGTTGCTACACAGAAGAATTATTCCCTTGATGCACCGCTAGGTGACGGACCTTTTGCAGGAGCGGATGTAGACGTTATGAACGTTTGAGCAAACTCGGTATGATGACTACTTGATAGTTTAGTGCACCATACTTTACGGCTTAGAACCGGGACTTCAAAAATGATTTGAACGCCACGGACCATATGGTATAGTTCACGCACAAGCCCGACATTCCAAGTTCAACTTCCACATCAAACTCATGTTCACAGATATCTGCACATTCATACATAATGTCCACAACCATGATTCACTTCAAAGCCAAAAAAATGTGAGGAGAGTTATAAATAAAGAAAATCCTCTACTAGTTCCTGCTACAAGTGCGAGCACAAAAAGTCAAGACCATGCGTAAATTAATTATATTTTAGTCATTTTTGTCTTCTAAAATGCCTGCCGGCTCGCGGAAGGACGTGTTGCCGGCACACGCGTGGATTCAATGAAGGCAGGCGGGGCAGTCTAAAGCTGGTTGCACGCGGCGAGGAGGCGTGCTCAGTCGGGCCTGCAATGAGTGCGGCCCTCTTGGCCAGCGCGCCGGTTCAATGCCTTCGCTATGAGAGGTCATGTCTGTGTCAGAGCAATCACTCCCTCCAGTCCTTTTTTGTTTGGGTATAACAAAATCTCGTTTTCCATTCACATTTTACAAGTAAAATTCATGGACAAACTTTGACCCAAAGTACGATGGGGACTAGTAAACCAGAATGGAGGTAGTAGTTTTTCATTAATCAAAGAAGGGTTGCCCCTTCCGATTTTCATTACTAAAAACCAACATGTAAATCTAAACCATAGTATTTGCCCTAGAACTACCAGGTTCAACATCTCGCAACATAAACCCATACAACCTCCATCGCAAAAAAACCATACAACCATACGCCAAGGAGGTACGTAGTACTATGAATTCCATTTTCGCTCCACACCAATCGTTCTAAAAACTACTTACTACTTATAACGCGCCATTGAAAATTGGAACTCTTAACCCCACTAAAAAACAATATTTTAAACATGGCTACTCGATCTGTGGCAACTGGCGAGCCACCGCGCTCCAAGTCGTTCACCTGTGGTCCCGACCATCAACTCCTACGGATCAAATTATCATGCGAGCTGACTATTCCTACAAAGGTGCTCCACCACGTACCCGGTACCCACGAATGCAGCAATCGTGCACCTAGGGTTTTAGGGTTTATTTGTTAACGTCGCCTTTACGTAACACTCATGTGTGCGAGACAGCGAGAGGCCAACTGCGTGTGTGCGCCTCTTCTCTTCGTATATGTACTCCACCGTTTGTCTAGTGTCCAAAAAATTATAATAACTACTAGCAATGTGCCAATGCGTTGCCACACGATCAAAGTAGATTATATTCATCGATTTGATAGAAAAAAATCCAGTTTTGGAATACATATATCACTAAAAAAATATGTTATGTTTCACTCAAAATATATTCCTTTGGCGGTTTTGATGAGATAAGGGAGGAATGTTGTTGGTTTCAAGATTCGAGAAGTGGTATATGTCTAATTTCTACTCTTACTAGCAAGATGCCCGTGCGTTGCACGGAACATCAAGATGTTGTGGGAGAAAAGGATGAACGAGGGAAGGCCTTATCTGCAAATGTGATGAAGAGTGCAGGTAAATTGCCATATTTTCCTTCCTATCCGTCAGATATAAATCGGACGACCTACATTGCAGGATGGCAGGCCCACCATCATCACCAACTCTATTTTTTATCCCTACTCTTATAAAAAGCATTGTCGGTGATGATCGTGCGCCTGCCATCCTGCAATATAGGCCGTACGATCTATATCTGACGGATAGGAAGGAAACTATGGCAATTTTGCAAAAAGATACCCACACCCCTCTCCACATTTGCAAATAATGCCTTCCCTCGTTCATCCTTTTCCCCCACAAGATAAACTACTCATACAAATGCATCTTGATGTTCTGTGCAACGCATGGGCATCTTGCTAGTTGTTGCAAAAAGCCCATGTGTGTGTGAGAGAGAGAGAGGGAGAGTGGAGGAGGACGGAGTGCATGTGTGATAAAGACACAAGGAGTGTGTGTGTGATAGGTATCAGCTTAAAATGAGGCGATAGTGTGTGTGTGCATGATCGAGAGGGCGTGTCTCAAGAAGGGAAGAAAAATCTACATAGATACAAGGAGCGGGAGAGAGACATGTATGTGATGGTGGAAGCACGAGAGTGCGGGTGTATAAACCTATCTAGAGGCTAGCTAGTCGATAAATGTTTGTGAGAGAAATATGAGTCGGGGTGCGCAAGAGAGAGTTTTGTGTGTGTGTGAGAGAGATGGTAGTCGGGAAGGGGAGTGGAAGCAGGAGTTGTGTGTGTGAGAGAGAGAGAGGAGACGGTAGTCGAGGTTGTCTGATCAGTAAACAAATAAATAATTTCAGTTTGGGATGGAGACAAAAAGGAGACCGCAACAAATGTTGTCTCTACAGGAGAGAGAGAGAGAGAGAGAGAGAGTAATTTTAGTGATATGAGTCATATGTGGACATATAGGGTGTGTGAGAGAATGCCATAGAGAGAAAGACAAAGTGAAAGACGAGTGGAGACTATGTATGTGGCGGTGAAAAAGAAAGCTTAGGTACCGAGTGATACCAGAGAACAGTAGAGACATGAGAGATAATGAAAACCGTGTAATGTATAATTATAGGGAGAGTGTGACACTTCTCAAGGGAGACGTCGAGAGACCATGTTTGCGAGGATAGGAGAAACATGAAGTGAGCGTGTGGGTGAGCTGGAGAAAAGAGAGCGATAGCTACCTGAAGGAGCATGCATGCGAGAGAGATGGCCGTGAAAGGAGTGAACAAAAAAGGGATTCAAATATTTGAATTCGATATGATGATACATGTTATCCATACTCGAACCAAAATTGATCTATCAAACATGCATATCATATGAATTCACGCACATCTATGTTATTTAATATGTAGATATTACTGATCCATACATTTTAGTAGAACATAATTTGGTTAAAAAATTCGAATTCAACCTTAAGATTTCGAGATTGTTGTATTTGTAAATCATATTATACATATAAAGGAGCAGAATTCTTTGTTGTGCTTTTGAAAGTATATATAAAAATGATGTATATAGAATGTAATTCCAATTGAAAATGGATCCCGCCCGAAAAAAATAGAATACAAACGGGATTCGAATTGAGTTGGCACGGTAAACGTGCACTCTGCAAAATTTGAATGAAGCGGGGAAAGTCGGAGTAACCGCCCGAAACCAAAATCTGCGAGATGGAAATCACTACTGCCTATCCCTGCCACGCAAAGTCTATCTGCTGGATTTCTATAGGTTTTGATAGGGGTAGGTTTGTAATTTCACCCAAACGTGACGTAACCGCCTCTCACACGGATTCATACACGGTGGGCGCCAAAACACAGTGTGTCCTCGGCCGAAATCGACTCCCTCCCCGATTCATATTCATACATGGTGGGCGCCAAAAACAAACTCTCGTCGGCAAATATTCGGTGTATGCGAGATTACCGTCCTATCCCCAACCGACTAATGTTGCTGTGATGTAGTAGAAATTTGAAACGGTGGCTAAGTTTGTAAATTTCCTTGCATTTGAGACAAGCGCGCCCTGAATACATGGTTCCCCCCTTCCTCTCTACCTCCCTTTTCCCCATTCGTACTCCGTAGGCGCCAAAACACCCTCTCCACCCCACCCTCCTCCGTCCGCCACCCCATCCACCACCGTCCTCCTCCACCATGCCGGAGCTGATACCCCGACGCTGCCGTCCATTACAAGAGATCGACCTCTCTCATCCATGGCTTCGGACCGGGATCCTTGCATCCCGTCCTCTCGCTTCATCCCCGCCGTCGTCCACCTTGTCGGCGCCGCTCCTACGACCGTCTCGTCCACCGCACCCCGCCGCCACCTTCTACCCTCCTAGATCTGCTTCCACGCTGCCGACAGCCATCGCTACCGTAGCACCGTCAAATTCTCAGCAGATGTGTACACGGCGCCGCACCAGAGGCGGTACTCTTTCGTATCTGCTCAACTTATTTATCGCGGCAAGAAAATAGATCTCCACTGCTTTACTCTGATTTCTTGTCTTGGTTGCGAAGTTGCCTTTGTCCGGTTTGCACCTTCAGATCCGCCATGGCACGCTCAACACTATACTCCCAATGCTTATGATTTTCCCCTTTTATATTCCACACTAGTTAAATCACAGTAGACTAAATTTCAAAATTGGGTCAGTCGATTTTCCAGAGCTCGCCGGAGTTCGCCGGTGCGATCGAAGGGGCTCGGGTGGTTGTGGGGCCTCGTCGAACGAAGAAAACTCGACACGGGTGGGGTTGGGGCGAGGGTGGGGGTGGGGGTGGCGGAGGAACACAGGCGATGCTGGGCCGGTAGTTCGGCCGGTGGCCCGTGCGGTGTTCTGTATGGGAAGAATCAGAACGAGGAAGAAGAAGGGTTAGGAGATGTAAGATCTTCATCCAACCGCCTGAAATGGTTGAGAGACAGCTGGGAGTTGCATTCTTAATGCGCTCTGGTTCATCATGTGTGGGCACTGCGCAACCAACATTTTATTATCCAAAATCTGCTTGCTCTTCTTTACCATGTTCCTCTTCCGTTCTTCTTTAATATGTACTCTCTCCGTTCCTAAATACAAGTCTTTGTATAGATTCCACCATGGACTACATATGGAGCAAAATGAGTGAATCTACACTCTAAAATGTATCTGGATACATCTGTATATGATCCATATTGGAAATCTCTACCAAGACTTATATTTTGGAACGGAGGGAGTATGATATTAGTACAGTATGTTCCTTGTACTGAAGATGAGCAGGGACATTTGCAGTGTAGAGGTCTATACGGTCGGTTGTGATGGACACTTTGAGCTTCTTTGATTCGTAGGATCTTGTAAACATAGGAATAGGATTTGTAGTGGCCTGCCCACTTGAATCCTATAAGAATAGCAAGGAAATGCAGGGAGTTGTGCCACCTTTGAGAGTTACACTGATATTAACAGTACCGCACCTTCACTTGAAGAGAGCTAGTATCCGAAGCCTTTCTAGCCGTACCAACAATACTAGCACATATATTCCAGCAAGTTCCACTTTGTTGATTTTACTCTGATGCTTAAGGTTTTGCCATTATATTACGCTATGATCTATGTAGCTGCTTTGTGTCGCACTAGCAGCAGTCCACTCTTGAAGCTAAACACTGCAATGACTTACAAAATTGGCACCAAGGCATTGAGTGCCATTCTGGATGCAATGAAACTCATACGCTCCCCACCTGTTGATTCTTGTTCAGAATATGATCCTAATGACTATTCTAACCTCGAGGAGTCAAAGGCAGATGGACTGTCTTGTTCACCCATCAAGGTGCATGTTCTAATTTGGCAATGTTTTATTGATTGCGGGTATCTTGCATATGTTGTCTTGCATTTCTTCTACTTTGTTGCACCGCCATCTGCTTAGTTTACTCATCATATATGTCGAGATGCCATGCCCATCCATTATCAATACATATTCCATCTGTCATCATACCATGTTTTTCCACTAAAATGTTGTTCTTGTGCATCAGACATTAAAAAGGAAGAGGGTGATTGCCGAACATAAAGGAGCACTAGCAAAGTCCTTGAAAAACGTGGTGGTGCCAGAGACATCAGACAGCACCCCACTTATATTGGTTGTACAACCAGTGACACAAAACATAGGACCGACTCCAGCAGACTGTACCCATACTTCACTGGCCACACCACTAGCCCCACCACACAGGACCTGCACTCCAGCAAAAGGTATACCGATTTCATTTGCCATAGCACCAGCTGTACCACAGAAAAATCCCACTCCAGCAAAAAGTACAGCAAGTCCACCGGCCGAAGACCTACCCCAACTGCAGAGATGGCCAATTCCTGCACATTGGAACCCCATTCCATTTATTCGCAGTTTCAAAGACAATGCTTTCAATGTTGTTAGGGACTACGTGCATATATTCCCATCATGGGAAGATTATTGTGAAGACAAACACCATTTTCACATCTTCCTGTCCAACTTATGTGTAAGTGCTATTATTCATGGTTATTATTTTCATGTTTTCTGCTGATTGAACACATCAATGATTTACATTACATTATTGTAACTAGGCGAGGGTCAATCTAGATAGTCATGACAAGCAAAGCTTGTGCTTTTCAAGGAAGCATTGCAGTAGTATCGATGTTACCTAAGGAAATCACACTTTGATGGCAAGTCTATAAACGAATTTCCGGTGAAGTCTCATGTGCTAAATTTAGAAGACATTGAATGGAAAAACCTTGTTATGCACTGGTCTCGTTCCCAGGATGAGGTATTGTTTATGAAATCACATGACAATTTGAACTTCTACTTTTCCGCATGTGCCTTACGGATCTTTTTTGCAGGAAATCTGCTCGAAGAAGAATTCCGGTTTGACAAGAACGACAGGATATCGCAAATATGCTGCCCGCTGCTTTGCTCTTGTTAGTACCTGTTGTCCTGTATCACTGTACTTGCATACATACCTGGTTCATTATGTGACAGCAGTATGCATGATAGCTTGCTTATCAATTGTTCGCTCCAAATTATCTGATCTGTATGAATGGTTACATTAGTGTAGAATATATCCAATGCCAATGTTTTTTTAGCTCTGCATTGTTCTTGTAAGTACATGCTGTCCTTTATCAGTGTACTTATAATGACAGGTAGTTGTTCATGTACCATCACTCTGCAGCTTATTTTCCTTTGCCCTCCATTTTCTACACATCAGATCTATATTTACTCTTACCATAAGGTTGGTACTGAAGAAGTTTAGCTGTGCATTGCTCTTGGCTGTACCTTTTGCCTGTATCGTTGCACTTACATTTATAGCTACTTGGTTATGTAGCATCACTCTTCATCTTATCTTAAACATTCTCCATTTTCCATATATTATCACATCTATATTTACTCTTAACAAAATGTAGAATAAAAGCAATGCTTTTGAAGAAGATTCTGTGTTAAACTTCTTGAATTGCCCCCCCCCATCAGCATGGACAAGGCCTTTATAGAGCTTGTCTTCACCAATAATGTAAGTTTTTCCATCTCAAGCCTTCAAACTTTGTTGTATATATTTGGTTAGGCATGACTACAACAGCTGTTTATTTTTGGTGTTTGCATCAAATTGCTTGTTTAAAGTTTATTATGTAGTTCATAAACAAAAGTTTGTCCTTTCTCAATTTAAGTTTTCAGTTGTACAACCAAGTTCCTTCTTCATACCATGTAAATTAAACTATACAGAGCAAGTGATCTTCTTTTGCACTTCATGTATGCTTCTGTTCTTCATCCATAATCCAGTGGTGTGGTGAACCTACCCACTACAGCACAATGTCATATTCTGCAATGTCTTAACTATGAACAATGTCATATCATTCTACTATTATTTAAACCATCTCTTTATTTTCCAATCTGAAATGGTATAAATTGACAGCACACTAACCATCGATACTTATGAGTTCTTGATATGTAATCCAGTGGTGTCGTGAAGCTGCCAACTCCTTCACAATGTCATTCCTGCCATGTCTTGACCTGAACAATACCATATTGTGTTAATGCAATTTTAAACGGTGTCACTTTAATCGTCAGTAAGAAATGTGATGAATTGTCAGCACTGATACTTTTATGTGCAAAACATGTCATCTGTCTGCTTGTTTATCTTTCAGAGTGAGGAAGATATAAGTGTTGAACAAGCGCAGTCTCATCATCTTGCTCAGCTGCTTGCGCTGCAGCTCCCCAGCAGGGCTAACCTTTCTTGAACTCTATTGAAGTGTTGCCGGTTTTGTATATTATTTTGTCGGCATGTTTATTTGCACTGGTGGCGATCTTTGATGCCCAGTGTATGTAATCTGCTGTCTACTTGTGCTTTATTATCATAGTGGCGAACTTTGATGCCCAGTGGATGTAATATGCCGTAATTTCTTTATTGTATAGTCTAGGTTTTTTCTTATTCATGATGCTGCAGTTATTTTACTGTATATATATCCTGTCTTCACAGTAAACCAGCCAAACCGTAAAATTACGGTACATAATCGGGCCATCATGCAATCACGATGTAGGTTGGGCCTGAAACGTGTCGAACAGCTCACGGGCTGGCAGCAGCCCGAAATGAACCCCGGCCCATGATTGTGCGAATCAAATCACGGGCTTTTAACAGGCCAAAATTGTCTCGGTCCTTGTTTGGCCCAATCAGATATCGGCTGCGAGCAGGCCGAATGCAAACCGGGCCGTAGTTAGGCCCAACTATATGGCGGGCTTTTAACATGTCGAAATTAATATAGGGCTGAAATGTTAAACGGGCCCTTAATAGGACAAAACTAATATCAGGCTGAATTACTAAGTGGGCCTTTAGCAAGTGGGCCCAAAAGCATAGTGTCCAGTTGACGGGCCGAATTTGATATGGGCCATAATTGAGCCCAAAGCCTCTTAAAGGGTCGGACCTAATCTGGGCTGTAATTTGGCCCAGAACGTGGTAGGCTTTTAACGGGCCGGATCTCATATGGGCCACTATTAGGACCGGAGCGTGGCAGGCCATTAATGGACCGAATCAAATATGGGCCGGCATTTGGCCCAAAACATGGCAGCCAGTTAATGCGCCGGCCTACTAGGGTCCTCAAAATCTTGTGGGCCTACAGTTGGGCCGGCCCATTAATGTCGGTGAAATCTCGTGGGCCTTTAGCTGGGTCGGCCCATTATGATCCGCAAGAATCTTGTGGGCCTTTACCTGGGCCGGCCCATTAAGGCACACAAAAATCTTGTGGGCCTTTACCTGGGCCGGCCCATTATGGCCCGCAAAATCTTGTGGGCCTTTTAGCTGGGCCAGCCCATTATGGTCCGCAAAATCTCGTGGGCCTTTAGCTGGGCCGGCCCATTATGGTCCGCAAAATCTTGTGGGCCTTCAGTTGGGCCGGCCCATTTAAACTTGATGGGCCGGTCCACGTGTCAACATATCATAGGCGCGTCTCGCCCATTGGATGAGTGACACCTGTGCCAACGCGGACCTGACACGTGTCTCCTCCAGCCAATGATTATTTTACACATGGAAAATCCCCATTGGTCGGGGCTGTTAACGGGTTATCGGATCCAAAACCCGACCCGATAGCTTAACGGTGTTCCGTTACGGTGGATGCCATGTGTCGGTCACCCTTGACGAAAGCACTTTTGTGACGCGCAATTTATCATCATGGAAGTGGACACTTCCGTGATGATAATTTTGGTAATGTCATGAAACACTTCTACGACAGCACAGGTATGACTATCTTGATTCTGTCATAAAATCGTCATGGATGTACATGCATGACAGAAAACGCGACCTGCTGTGACAAACACGTATCATCACGGAAGTGTTTTTTTGTAGTGTTAACTCCAAAGCGCTTAACTCTTCGGAGTGGTGATACTCGAAGATACACCCTGTCTCCGATTTCATAGGCTACCTCCTTGCGTTTTGAATCCGCATAACTCTTCTGTCGAGACTGAGCTACCTTCAGTCTATCTCTAATCAATTTAACCTTCTCTTCTGATTCCTTAATCAAATCTGGTCTGAACAACTGTCGGTTTCCAACTTCATCCCACATCAATGGTGTTCTGCACCTCCGTCCATATAGGGCTTCGAATGGTGCCATCTTCAAACTAGCTTGATAGCTATTGTTGAGAACTCCGCGTAGGGTAAATTGTCATCCCAACTAGATCCATAATCTAGCGCACAGGCTCTCAACATATCCTCTAGAATCTAGTTGGCTCTCTCGGTCTGTCCATCCGTCTGCGGGTGGAATGATGTACTGAACTCCAATCTCGTTCCCAAAGTCTGGTGTAGCTGATACCAAAACTTTGAGGTAAACTGTGTTCCTCTATCTGATACGGTGGTCCTAGGAACTCCATGCAGACATACGATCCTGGTCATATATATCTTGGCCAACTTCGCACTTGTATAGGTGGTTTTCACTGGGATAAAGTGAGCCACTTTGGTCAAGCGATCAACTACTGCCCATATAGAATCATATCCCGATTTGGTCATGGGTAATTCGGTGATAAAATCCATGCCAAGTTTATCCCACTTCCATTCGGGTATCGGCATAGGCTGTAACAATCCTGCTGACTTTTGATGCTCAGCCTTCACTTTCTGACATACATCACATACGGCTACATACTCGGCAATATCCTTCTTCATACCAGTCCACCAGAAACGTTCCTTCAAATCCAAATAAATCTTGGTGTTTCCGGGGTGTATCGAGTATGGTGAGTCATGAGCCTCCTGAAGTATTAACTTCCTGATCTCTGTGTTATTGGGCACATAAATACGGTCCTCAAACCATAAGGTGTCGTGCTCATCCTCACGAAAACCTTTGGCCTTTCCTTTGCCCATTATCTCCTTTATCTCAGCAATCTCTTTGTCATCCTTCTGAGCTTCTTGGATCTTTCCTAACAATGTCGACTGAACTTCCACTGTTGCAACAAAACCTCTAGGAACAATCTCCAATCGAAGTTCCCTGAGATCATCTGCTAACTCCTTTGGCAATCTTGTGCTCACTAGGGTATTAGCATAACTCTTCCGGCTCAAAGCGTCTGCTATGACATTGGCCTTGCCTGGATGATAGTGAAGCTTCATGTGATAATCTTTTATAAGCTCCGACCATCTCCTCTGCCTAAGGTTCAACTCCTTCTGTGTGAAAATGTACTTCAAACTCTTATGATCCATGTACACATCACAACGGTTTCCAATAAGGTAATGTCTCCAAGTCTTCAATGCATGCACTACTGCTGCTAACTCCAAATCATGTGTGGCATAATTCAATTCGTGCGGTTTTAGTTGTCGTGAGGCATACGAAACAACTCTTCCATCTTGCATAAGCACACTTCCAAGTCCTAGGCGAGAGGCATCGCAATACACTTGAAACTCCTTGCGTATATCCGGCAGAATCAGCACTGGGGCTGTAGTCAAATGTTTCTTTAGCTCCTGAAAACTTGCCTCACATTCTTCCGTCCATTAAATTTGGTATCCTTCTTCAATAACTCTGTCATTGATTTCGCAATCTTGAAAAATTCTCAATGAATCTCCGATAGTATCCTGCGAGTCCAAGAAAACTGCGGATCTCGCTAACTGAAGTGGGTGCCAACCATTCAGTGACTGACTGAACCTTGGTGGGATCTACTGCTACACCTTCTCCTGATATAACATGTCCAAGGAATCCGACTTCCTTCAACCAAAACTCACATTTGCTGAACTTGGCATACAACTGGTGTCCCCTGAGTTTCTCGAGAACTAAACGCAAATGCTCTTCGTGCTCCTCCTCATTCTTCGAGTATACCATTATATCATCAATGAACACCACAACAAACTTATCCAAATATTCCATGAACACCTTGTTCATCATGCTCATGAAATAGGCAGGGGCGTTAGTCAGTCCAAATGACATGACCGTATACTCATACAACCCGTACCTTGTGGTAAATGCTGACTTCGGTATATCCTTCTCTTGAATCTTCAGCTGGTGATATCCAGATCGCATATCGATCTTTGAAAACACCTTAGCTCCTTGCAGTTGGTCAAACAAATCATTGATCATCGGCAGTGGGTATTTGTTCTTGATCGTCACCTCATTTAACGTGCGATAATCAACAACCATTCTTAGAGACGTATCCTTCTTCTCAACCAAAAGCACTGGGGCTCCCCATGGTGATGAACTCCGTTGAATGTAACCTTTCTCCAATAACTCCTTGATCTGCTTCTTAATCTCCTCCAGATCATTTGCGGGCATCCGGTATGGTCGCTTCGATATAGGCCCGTGCCTGGCAATAGTTCTATCAAAAACTCGATGTCTCGGTCTGGTGGCATGCCTGGTAACTCCTCTGGAAAAACATTCGGGTAATCCTTCACTACAGGCACCTCCTTTTGAACAATTCCCGTGAGGGTATTCACTTGGCTACTCCTAGGCGCATGCCTAGATACATACTTAATACTTTTTCCCTCAGGGGTGGTGAGACAAATTGACTTACTAACACAGTCAATGCTTCCTCCATACTTTGACATCCAGTCCATGCCTAATATCGCATCCAATCCTTGTGACTCCAAGATTATTAGGTCGGATGGGAAAACATGGCTACCAATGGTTAAGGGTATCTGGTCGCACCATCGACTAGCCATATACTCTGCTCTAGGTGAATTTACTAACAGAGGGGTCCTAAGGGTTTGGGTTGGCAGTATAAACTTATCCACGAATCCCCTTGATATGTATGAATGCGATGCGCCAGTATCAAAAAGAACAAGGGCGGTAAAAGACTTAACCAAAAACTTACCAATAACCGCGTCTGGATGCTCTTCAACCTCCTCCACGTTAACATGGTTCACTTGTCCCTTGTTGAATGGATTAGGCTTCTTCCTAGTGCTCCCGTTACAGTTTCCATTCTTCGCTTCAGGGCAGTCCGTGGCATAGTGTCTAGTCTTCCCGCACTTGAAACAAGTAACGTGGCTTAGGTCTCTCTTGGCGGGTGTGGCTGGATTGGGACGGTTCTGATTGTTGCTTGCTCCATTCCCATTCCCATTCCTTGGGCCAATATGATTATGGGTACTTCCTCCATTGTGGGTGTGGCCTCCATGGTTATGAACAAGTCCTCCCGAGTTCGGGGTTAAGTGAGGCTTCTGCTGAGCTCCTGAGTTATACCTTCCTTGTCCATACTTCCTCTTACGGCTCTCAATCTACTGCTGCTTCCCTTCAATCATGAGAGCCTTATCTACCAACTCCTAGTAGTTGTTGAATGTTGCCACCATCAACTACATGCTCATCTCATCATTCAGCCCTTCCATAAACTTCTCCTGCTTTGCGGCATCTGTGGCCACATCGTCAGGGGCATAGCGAGATAACTTGCTAAACTCATCCACGTACTGAGCCACAGTATAGTTCCCCTGGCGCAAGTTGCGAAACTCATGCTTCTTCATACTCATAGCTCCAGTTGAGACATGGGTGGTGCGGAATGCTTGCTAAAACTGATCCCATGTAGGTGACTATGTAATTCTCCCACCACGAGGCTGCTGGTCCATCCAACTGATGTGCGGCAAAACGCACCTTCTCAGCATCTGTACATCCTGTAGTGGTTAACTCCCTTCCAATCCTGCGGAGCCAATCATCTTCCACTATGGGCTCGGTGCTACTGGAAAACACCGGCGGCTGCAACCTCAGAAAGCGGGCTAAGTTGTCAACTGGTGGTGGTGGCGGTGGGTTGTTGTTGTTGTTGTTGCCTTAGTTCTGAACTAACAACTGCATCAAGGTATTCTGCTGCTGGATCAACTGAGTGAGCTCCGGTGGGAAAGTAAATTTGGGGTCATGTCTCGGAGGCATCTGATGGGTTTAGAGGGAATAGAATAGAATAGAATAGAATAGAATGATGTCTAATGAGAAAAACACTACCCATATGCACATGAGACAAACACAATCATTTCACTCAATCAATCAAGCAAGGGCATACAATCGATCTAACTATCGTTACAAAAGTGCTTGGACTATACTATATACATGGTGGAATGCTACTACTGATGTGATGGTCTACTAGAAATATTGCTCGGTTGAAGACTCCATAATATATGCTCCCGCTTCATCTTCATAGTCATCATCGCTATCGTCGGGGTCCGAGTCGGTGTCGTCGATGATGATGTAGTCCTCCGGACGAATCTCCTTGGGTTCTTCGTCTTCTCCTCCTGGTGCGGGGTCTCCCATGAATACTCCTAGCTTCCTTTCCAGATCATCATTCTTCTCCACTAGTACGACGATTTCATCCTCATAATCTTCGCGAGTAGCCTTGAGTTCTTCCTCCAGTTACGTGATCCTAGTCATTGCCTTCTTCAGATCAATCATGCCTGCGCACATCTGGTTCTCCTGGCGACGAATGTGCCGGTTTAACTCCTGGATGAAAGCGGCGATTGATCTATCCTTCCTGGTGCTGATCATCTTCCATTGCTCATCTCGGCGCCCACAAATCTGGTAGATAGTATCCTTAAGCTCCTTATGGTAAACTGCTCCAATGCGTCCCATGGTGGTGTGAGCTGACATACTCTTTCCTAGACTCCAGGTTGGTGCATCGAAAGAAAACTCTATGGACTTAGTGATTGGCGTGAATGTCCTTCCTGGAACTTGAACTTGAATCATCCATCGCTCCTCTTCTGGTAAAGTGGCGTTGTAAGTCCCAGTGAAGCTTGGTATTCCAATGTTTAAGTACCTAGTGACTTCCTTCAAGTGTCATCCAAAGGGTGCGTCTTCATTCGGTTGTGCAAACTTGTTCCTTGCGTCCGCCATCCTAAAGAAGAGAAAATGGAGAGGAGACAGAAATGAGAAGAGAATAGTGATCTAGGGCTTTTAGCTTAGTGGTCGTGTCCTACACTCAGCGTGTGCTCTAATACCATCTTGTAGCGACCCGACCTCAAACGGTCAAGTCTCTGTGCTTCAGCGTCATCCCTGGATCGGTAGTGCTGACACACACAGTACTCGAGGATTTATAACAGAGTAGCAATCACACACTTATTACATCGAATGTCTCAGAAGAGAACTTATTACAATAAATATGGCTTAAGGCCATCTAATACGATAACAGCGAAAGGCTTGGAAGATAAAGTGAGTCCATCAACTCCAACGGCATAGCTGAGCTGCACGGCAACGACCTAACGAACCTTACTCCTCGTCTGAAAAGTCTGCAACATAATATGTTGCAGCCCGAAAACGGGTCAGCACATGGAATATGCTGGCAATGTAACACAGTAGAGCAAGAACAGAATAATGCTATCACTACATGCATATTTGGCTGGTGGAAAGCTCTATGGTTACAGTTTTGCGAAAAGCCAATTTTTCCCTACAACAAAGGAATAGATTTTATTTAACTATCATGGTAGCTGAAACATCATTGAGAAGGTTCCTCCAACTCAATCCCAATTAGAAGTAATTATCAACCCAACAATATTAATTTTAGAGTGATGAGATACATATGATAATCCAAGTACTAGATACTCAAGATTTGTCCATAACCGGGGACACGGCTAACCATGATTAGTTTATACACTCTGCAGAGGTTTGCGCACTTTTCCCCACAAGAGTCGATATCCTCCGTTGGATTTATCGCACTACATGATGTTTGAGAAACGGATGACCGAGACACAGTCTTTCAGAAGCATTAACTCTCTACTCCGGATAGACTATACCACCTACAACCCACTACCTGCTAGTCTATCTCTTCAAGAGCTTCACGCAACTTACTCAACTATGCTAGAGCCCATAATAGTTTGTGGCTGCACACGGAAGTTTCTAGCATGAAATATCTCAGTTCCCTTTGAGCCTGGGTGGCGGACCTTAGGATTATCACACGGGTACTCCGGGATATCCTAGGACAACACTGGATTCTCCAAGTGCCCAACAAACAATCCACCCAGATGTGTATTTAAGTTGTCACCTTAAGTTGAACCATTAATAAATAATCTCACATCTATCATAGATTCACTCAAACCCAATCCACGTCTACGAGCATAGCATAGCAATATAAGCAATACGTAGAAGTAACTCCCAAGGGTTTGATAGTAACAGGGTAATAGGTTCTACCTCATCAACTACTTCCCAAACCCACATGTTATCAAATCCTAACCATGCAATGTGTGAGGGTTGTATCTAATGCATAAAACTAGGTGATAAAGGGTATGATCAAAGTGTTACTTGCCTTGCTAATGATCCGCAAAACCTAGAGACTCGTAGTAGCACGCTTCACACTCCGGGTGTTCTATCGTAAACAAACAATAGCATACATAAGCAATCAAGCAAATAAAACACGGGTAAAACTCAAATAAGAGATCTAACCAGAAAGTTTAACTTAAGAACTCCGGTTTGCAAAAAAGAATCAAATCAAACGGAGCAACGAAACTCAAACAAGATCCGATTACTAATCTAGACCTAAGTCAAATTTTACAGTACCAAAATCGTGTTCAAGTTGATTAAACAGAAAGAGGGTTTCGAGACGAAGATCTAGGCGCTTGAATCGCCTGATTCCGATAAACGAGTGAAAAGATAAACTAAACGAAAATCGGATCAGAAATCGTGATCGAAAATAATCGCGGAAGATCCGAAAAAAAGAAAACTGACGAACAGGCTAACGAATGAACGTTCGTTGTCTGCGGCTAACGAGTGAACACCGTTTGTTAGAACGAACATACGGATGAACGTCCGCTAAATAAACTAAACCGAGAAAAACCGGTGAACCTATCTAAAAAAACGAACCTAGGGTTTTCTAAAAAACGGATCGGTTTAAAAATAAAACTGAACGGTGGTTTATACCTC
>NC_041388.1:211764562-211857390 GCF_002162155.2 Triticum dicoccoides
GTGGTGGGTTGGAGTCGGGGGCGGGGGCAGTGTATATAAAGGAGGGGGGCTTGCTTGGGGGAGGGGCAAGGCGGCGCGGGAGGAGTCCCGGCCGAACTCGGTGTCGGGCGGCGGTGGCGCTCGCGCGGTCTCCTGGTGGGAGACGAGGCGCGGGGCAGCGGGCCGGCTCGGCTGGGCTTCGACCCGGTCGGGCGCTGAAGATTTTTTTTAAATAATTTCGCAGAAACTTAAATAAATCCTAGAAAATAAAATAAAAATCTAAAAATGCCAAAACAAATTTTCACCGTCTAAATAAAATATTTAGAACGAGATGAACATTTTCTTGGCCCTAAAATGCAACTTTGAAAAACATGCAATTTTTCTAATTCGAATAAAATAGCAATAAACTCCGAATAAAATCCAATATTTTATTTTAATATTTTTATTCCAATATTTCATTTATTTTGGAGAAGTCATATTATCTCCTCTCATATGTTTTTAATATGAAATATTTTCGGAGAGAAAAATAACTAAAACCAAAATTCCTCGTTTCAATATTTGATAAAACTCAAATATGAAAATAGGGAAATCCCCAACTCTCTCCGAGGGTCCTTGAGTTGCTTAGGATTTCGAGGATCGCGAAACGAAATGCAGTAAAATATGATATGCATGAATGAGTTATGTATAACATTCCAAATTGGAAATTTGGGATGTTACAGTTACTCAACTTGAATTGAATGTCATTGGCTTTGAGCACATAAAAGACTTGTATGCGCATGACCCTACTTTTGCTATTCCTTATGCCAAATGTTTGACGCATACTTCTTGGGAACACTATTACATCAAAGATGATTATCTTATGAGAGCTAACAAAGTATGTACCCCTGAGTCTTCTCTTCATTTGTTGCTTTTGCAAGAATCTCATGGAGGACTTATGGGACACTTCGGACGCGACAAGACCTTCGCTACGCTCTCAAAGAACTACTTTTGGCCCAAGATGTCCCGCTACGTCTCCCGCTACACAAACCGATGCTCTACATGTCGCAAAGCTAAGTCTAAAGCTCAATCCCATGGTCTCTATATGCCACTTCCTGTTTCGTATCACCCATGGGAAGATATTAGTATGGACTTTGTGATTTGTTTGCCTAGAACTAGAAATGGCAAAGATTATGTGTTTGTTGTTGTGGACCGTTTCTCTAAGATGGCACATTTTATTCCATGCGACAAGATAGATGATGCTTCACATGTTTCCAACCTCTTTTGTAGGGAAATCTTGCGTCTACATGGAGTGCCCAAGACTATCGTGTTGGACCGTGACGTCAAGTTCCTAAGCTACTTTTGGAAGACGCTATGTGCCAAGCTCGGAATCAAGCTCCTATTCTCCTCAGCATACCATCCACAAACCGATGGCCAAACGAAGGTCACGAACCAGACGCTATCCACTCTCATATGTGTGTTGATCAAGAAGAACATCAAGGACTGGGAGGAGTGTCTACCCATCACCGAGTATGCCTACAACCGCAAGACATTCGAGTACTCGCAAGTCCCCCTTCGAGGTCGTCTACGGCTTCAACCCATTGTCCCCATTGGACATTCTACTGCTACCATTACAAGAGCGCATCAACATGGATGTGAGTGCATGAGCGAGCTATCTCAAGAAAGTGCATGAAGATACAGGGCACACCATCAAGCGCCAAGTACAACGCCTCGCGACCAAGATCGACATCAACAAGAATCCCATGATTTTAAACACCGGAATTCTTGTGTGGCTACACCTTCGCAAGGACGGCTTACCCAACGAACACAAGTCCAAGCTTCTAACTCGAGCCGACGGCCCCTTCAAGGTGCTAGCACATTACAACAACAATGCCTACAAGATCGACATCCCACGTGACAAGTACTCCGTGAGCGACATCTTCAACTTCAAAGATCTCTCTCCCTACCATGGTAATGAGGCTTTCAATCCGAGGTCGGATCTTTCCCAAGGGGGGAGATGATGCGGAGCATCCTATGGTCATCCCCATGGACTTACCTACGTCTCCCACGACACCACATGGACCAATGACTAGAGCTCGGGCAAGGGCTATTGAAACTAAGGTGAACTCCCTCATCTCCGAACTACCACTTTCCACATGTGAGACATGGCTACTACATCAAGCGGAGACCCTATGTGTGATCAGGTACTTAGAGGCAAGCCACGGAACAACTACATCCAATGGACAAGACGACGAGAGCACTAAGTACAAGGACCAAGAAGAGGAGCTGCCAGAAAATGTACAACCACCAGACGACAGGACCAAGCTGGACGTCCAACGCGTGAAGGGCCAGCCAGCCAGCCCAAGTCCCAGCTAGCGTACGCTACAGCGGCCTGACGACCGTCACGGATCGGACGTCCGACACCTCCCAGCTTCCGGACGACCGAGCCCCTTCGGACATCCAGTGTCACCCAATAGAAGAGAAATTAACGGAAGTCTGAAGACCTTAGGATGAATGACGACCAGACATCTGACCCCGACTGGAAATCCAACGCCGACCCATCTGAGCCAAATGTCGGACGTCCGATCCCTACCGGACGACCGGACCCTCACGAGCCACCGGACGACCGACACATGTCTGCGCACAGAGTGTTGGGCCGAGGCCCATGTACCCCTTCGCCCCTCTAGACTATATATATGACTCCACCTCCACTTTTCTAGGGTTAGCATTGGTTTAGCTCATATGAGAGATAGAGCTTTGCCCATCCACTTGATACATACTCCATTGGAGACCGAGGCCTCCGCGGAGAAGATCCCAAGTGGATTCAAGACCCCGAAAGGGAAGATCCCCTAGTGAATTCAAGACCTCCTCTTGGAGAAGAACTAGCTACTTATATCCTTCCTTTGTTATCTTTGGATCGTTGTGACCTCTTTGTGTTCATGGATCTAGCACATGTGTGATCGTTTCCTGTTGATTTGAGTGTCTCCTCTCGTTTCCCCTCATGTTTTCCCTTGTGTGTTCATCGTGTTTTTCATGGGATCCCCTCCAAATCATGAAAGATCAGCCCTAGGGTTCCACCCTACATCATAACCCTTGAAGAAAAAGACTCTCAAATGACGAGAACTGATTTCTTATTACGATGAAGTAATATTTACAGGCTTTGAAATTCTTTATGAGCTATTGTTTGTGTTTTTATTTATATGAACGAACAGTCTAACATGATAGTATTCTAATGGTTGGTCTTAGTTTAATGGCAGGTCTGTTTATTCTATTGGTTGTGGTTTAGGAGGAAAGCTTGGCCATGGCACCCGAACTGATGAGAAATACCCTAGATTGATTGAGCAGTTTCGGACTCTGAATATACAACCAATGGTTGTTGCTGCTGGTGCTTGGCATGCTGCTGTTCTGGGCAAGGATGGATGAGTTTGCACTTGGGGATGGGGACGTTATGGCTGCTTGGGTCATGGTAATGAGGAATGTGAGTCTGTTCCCAAGGTGGTTGTGTGAAGGTTTTTTATGTACCAACTAGAGATTATACCACACTTATTGTGTCATGCAAAGGTGATGTTTACTTGTTTGGATGTGGTGAGTCATCAAGCCTTGGCCACAACACTACAATTGAGGCTAGGCACTATCTAGCACACCTCCTAAGTGCTTAACAAACATGCAATTCAATTTGGTTCTGTATGTATTAGTTTGGTTGGCCTACTTGATCATCAATGCGGGATTCTTGTGGTAGTTTCTATTTTATATTAAGATTATATTGTTGATTTTTGGGATTACAAATCCTCAGTATTACCTAAAATTTAGACTGCACATTATGATCATACAAGGAAGAGCTAATGCACATGCAATGGCGGATGCTTGAGTTTAGGGATTATGTGCATATCCATATAGGGTGTAAGCAAAAACAATTTGTGCGACTAAATTTACGAGAGAGATTTGGTTTTGAGTTTTGTATTAATTATCTGTTCGATTGTAACTCCTAAGATAGTGAAGAAAGAAAAAATTTGATCAAAGTTTAGATTTTTCTGTGGGAAATAGCACATAGTATAACACCGTGGAAGATTGTGGCTACAAGTATAGCTGATATGCCAGTTGTTGCAATGATCATGTAATAGAGTTCTATTCCTTGAAGTTTCCGTAGAAAGCTAGCCATCACGAGACTATTGGATGTGCACTATTGTATCTAGAATTTATTAGTTATAGAGTGATTTTTTGTGTGTATTGTTTAATATTATGTTTTTGTTCGGTTGGTTAACCTCTTATGGCACTGTTAATCTTCAGTTTGAAGATAATTGCTTTAGTTTGCGTTGTAAGAATAAGCAAAAAGATCAGATTTGTTGATACAAGTCCTTTTAGTCCTCTCCAATTTAGCTTGCTACTTCTGAATCAATCGTCATTTTCTTTACCATATATATGTGCTTTTCCAGGGTAACAACAGGCATAGCAACGTCCTTAGCCCTGAGCAGGTGACTTCGGCAGAGTATGAATGAGAAGGTGGTGCAGGTCAGCCTTATGAATTCCATATACTGGAATGCGCATACATTTGCACTGATAGAGTCAGGCAAAGTCTATGATTTCGACGTAGGGGATAAAGGACAGCTAGGTACTAAACTTGTCGCACAAGACAGTGAGAGGGGAACCCCGGAGTGGGTCGAAATTGACCTCAGTTAGGTTCAGTTGCAACATCTCCTTCTCACTCCAATTGCATGCTACTAACCATCACCTTCCTAATTAACTTTTGATTGCAAGCACTTAGTTTGTACTCCCTCAATCCGAAAAAGCTTGTCCCAAACGTATCCCTCAAATGGATGTATCTAGCACTAACTTGGTGCTAGATACATTCATTTGAGGGACAAGCTTTTTCGGACAGAGGGAGTACCCCTATTCTGTTGGGTCTCATTTGTGTCTTAGTCGATCCTTGTGAAAATAATTACCCTGCAAGACAAACAATCTGTTGTTGTTTTTTTCGAGTGAAGGACATCATGGCTAGCTTTATTAAAATTAAACAATGTTTGCATCGTCTATGAGCTTACTGACAATACAGTCAGGAGGCTCGCCCAAACAACTAAAGGAGGATTTATTACAGAAACAAAATTTAGCTAGCACATGAGCTGCTTGGTTACAAGAGCGATAACAATGCTTGAAAATGACCTTCCCAATCAAGGAACTAGTATCCACACATTCTGCGAAGATTGCCGCTGCTGAGTCCCACGATAGTTTGACGATTACAAAAGTTAATAACCTGTAAAGAGTCTGATTCCGCTTCCACACGATTGAATCCGAAAGAATTAGCAAATACTAGACTGTCTCTCATTGCCAAAACTTCTGTAGTGATGACATATGCAGCGAAAGGGATAAATTTGCAGAGTTGAAGCTGTAAATATAAGGACCATGTCCTGTAGTCCGTTCCTTGAAAAATGAGCAGTTGATTGTGGTTGATAATTTAACATATTGTGAAACGTACCTTGCTTGGTATACTATTTTTATTTCGCTGTGCTGCTGCTATGTTGTATTTTTGATAAGTATGAACCCATGTTTAATACATGTGACCAACAATTTGTTGGTAACTAGATTCGGAGGCTGTATGGCGATTATTAACTTACTACTGGTGCTCCGTTTAAGGTGATTTTTTTGCATCACCCCCTCGGTGAAAAGCAGCAGTGTCTGGTGCTACTAAAACAGAAAACTTATATTGAATCAGTAGTATACGAACTCAAGCAAGTTAACACTGCACTTGGATTTGTAGTATACAAACTCAAGCAAGTAGAAAACACAATAGTTGCGTAACTGCAATGAATATTGTAACATCAACATTACGTCATTTGCATTACCACTAGTATGCACTGTTCAACAAGAATACTCATCTTTACAATAAAAAAGTGTGCAAGGAAAGAAGCTTCACAAAATTTGAAGGATAACATATATACACTAACCCTACTACTGTACTGAAAATCACCCTTCTAGTATTAACTAACAGAGTTCCTTTCGAAATAAAACAAACATTTTATCAATCCAGCACATGCCAATAGCCTCGCAGCCCTAAAGACATGGGGGATAACAATTGGGACGCATCAAAACAGCAACTTGAATAAGAGGATATAAAATTACTACAACACAAATACAGATCATGTGTACTAACATAAGATTGGCAACCTTTTACTGGCAGTCGGTACATCCTACTGTCCCATCCCATACCATCTACCCCTTGCCGCCCTTCTCTCCAGATCCAACATAGGATGCACAAGCATCCCTCTCACAAGCTGGTGGCAACTGGCATGCAACTCAACAAGCAACAGAATTCACTCCGTATGTGCCATCCGCACTTGGAAATAAGCCATCAGAACCTCTGGGCTGCAGTTAAGCACTGAAGCTTCAGGGTGGTTAAAGTATTACATGGTATACACGTGAAGCCTAATGTTCCATCAAAGCTGCATCAGTTTCTGATAATGGTGCTGCAAAACAGACAAGGTATCAGTTGGTCTCAAACAGGAAGTAAAACAGACAAGTGAGTTGAAACAGAAAAGGGTGCGGCAAACCTTATCCTTTTCTAGATCAATTCAGACAACACAACTACTTACAAAAGTAGCACTGGTTTAGTTACAGCATACACATAATTACTTTAACAAGCTTGTAAAGACATACCAAGCAAGTCCTCGTACGCGTCGGGGAACAAGGAAGACTCCAGCAGAAGTGGCGGGGAGAATACTTGATCAAGAGCATCATCTGTCATAAACGACTGACCACTGACTGGATAAAAAAAGTTTGCAGCACTGCTTGGATCGTCATGGCCATTCAGTTTACTTGACACAGCTGGGGTTGTATGCATTGGGCTGTCAGGATTGAAGTAAAGATCGCTTGTGCTCTTGGGTAACTTCGACTGTGACGACGATGGACCTATCTTTTGTTTTCTTCGGTTTGCCACAGCACCCACATCCTTCCTTGCAGCACCTGTTGATAGGGGAATGAAGAAGTGCTCTGAACCATCATCACTACTCTTGTCCTGTGGACTCTCCATGTTGCTCAATGGCTTTGATAGAGCAGCTTCACGAACAGAACGTCTGATGTCATGAGCAAAATAACCATCATTTTCTGCAAAGAGAATATAGAGTAGCTAATAATTAAATGAAACAAGACTCATCAAAAGCAGATTATAATCAGCAAAATAATAACATAAAGAAGAAGCATATTTTTACAGTTAGGCATTCCCTACAGTTTTCAGTTAAGAAAGAAGCTGATCTAGCCTATGTATTAAGATATGAATACCATGCATCGAACCATTTGCTTGATCTTTGGCTGAGGGGTGGGTAAGTGCTTTCTCTTCAGGCATAATTTCTTGCCTAGGTTGGTGTGCTAAGGCATTCCGTCTTTGTGTCTGTGCTCCTTTTCCAGAAGAACTTGGAGTCAGACTAAATAGAGGAGGTAGCTTTAGAGCAGGACTACTCCCAGCCTTGCCGATCTGTGCTGAACAGAGCTTAGAAGTCACCTCTGAAACTTCGCCGCTGCTTTCCTGCTTGAAAGTAAATAAGTAATTAGAAAGCATGTGAATAAATAAACAGAGAAAGGTGCAAAAAATGTTTTGCACGCTGAGACTCTTAACATAGAGATTTAATAAAGATGAAATGTACATACCCCCCTAAACTTCCAGGTTGGGCCACATCACCCCCTGAACTCCAAAATACCTGACTTAATCCCCACAACTTCCAAAAACCAGACAAATCACCCACTAGCACCCTCGTGAGTGGTTTTGCCTATGTGGAGGTTGTTTTGTTTTGTCAGCAAGGCTCAGCAGAGGCACGTAAAGAAGGCAGGAAACGGCTGAGAGGTTCCTGCCTCCATGCGAGCTCACTGGTCCTCCACTTCCTTGATTTGGTGCAGGGATTTGGGCCGGCGCCGTCATCTCTCTCGGCTCCGGCGAGCGTTGCCGCAACACCCCCTCGCGGTCGTCCTCTCTGAGCACTTATGGTGCCCTATAGAAGCTCCTGGTGCCTTGGTGAATCCTCCCGACCAAAACCCAAAGCCCCTCCCAGATGCCAGCAGATGCGGCCCCATCACCTCGGTTGTTCACGAACTCGTCCAAGCACGAATTCGAACTCAGGGTGAGCTCCCGGTTCCTTCACTGACTCCTCCCTCTCCCTCCAGCTGTCTCTCTAGCGCCTGCTCCAGTTTCTCATTCCAAACGTCGCCGGCGGCGATCATGGTGCCATCTCCGGTAGCCTTGTGACCCCGGACTGACACAGGTGAGCTCGTAGCTTTAGCCGCTCCCATTTGGTGCATGTGACGCATCCACAGGCCCCTGCAGCGCGTCTTCCGGCGTAGAGCCACCGCTGCCGCAAAGCTCGCTGGAACTGGCACGACGACGGCGTCCTGCAGGCAGGGCCAAAGAGTCGATGACGTAGGGGAAGCCGTCAAGAACGCCACGCCCGATTGCAAGACGAAAATAGCATCGGAGCAGACGGCTGCTGTTGGAGTGAGCTGTGCTGCTAGGAAGAACGCCGTGGGAACGCAGAGGCACAAGACTGCTGCTGCACGCACGCGCCGCGATGATGAGGGCTGGCGGCTCGTGGCGTGCGTCCTCCATCTTATCTGTCAGCATGACGCAGGCATTGGCACCGAACACGGAGGCCTTGATCAACGTATGTGGACATTTTTTGGCTGAGGTGGCTGCCATATCACGTCCCACAGAGGCAAAAACACTAAAAAAACATACGAGTGGGCTACGGGGTGATTTGTCCGGTTTGTGGAAGTTGGGGGGATTAAGCAAGCCATTTTGAAGTTCAGGGGGTGATGTGGCCGAAACCTGCAAGTTTACGGTGTTTATAATGTCACTGAAAAGGTGCCATGTGATGATCTGTGAGAAAACAATGGTCCATTTGATTTGACAAATGCCCCTATGCTAGAATATCTCCTCACTCATTGAAAGGATTGGGGCCATAGTCATGTGACAGCCTCTTGCTGTCAACACTTCTGCCCTTCATGAATAGTCAATGCTAGCATGAGTTCACCCCATTGCACCAACCAAAACGCAAGCCTCTTGGATCCTAGGATTCAACGGTGACAACCCAAATTTTTTACCTTTCAGCAATTATATTATTACCAGGATGGAGGTGTTCCTCATAGCAAACAACCCTAATGATATGAAAGAAACCAAATATTCTGGTATGAACACGAGGAATGACAGTAGTACAAAGGAAATATATACAATCAGAACAGCTGTTGCATTTTTGTCCATATTGAACAAGTTAAACAGGAAATGCGATAAATCATCAAACAGTAGAATCATGCAAATGAGAGTGATTTCGTACTTCTGGTCTTCCAAGCACTGTATTTTGGACAGACAACTGTCTGGAGTTTGTTTGATCCATCAGATTACTAGGTACACTATTAACTTCTTCAGAAAGTTTTGTTATTGACTGCTGCATTGCTGGAATAGCTTCCTTGAGTTGATTAATTAGGCCCTAGAAAAGGAAAAATAATGGCAAATGATTAAACAATCAGTCAAATGCCACATAAAGTCGTCCTCGGTAAAATCTGTAAATGAGGTGCATCTTCGCAAGCCATGTTTACAACAGATAAATCGAGAAAACAGCATAGCTTCTGATGGATGTTCTTATTACCTGTATACTGACTAAATGCTGGCGATGTTCGGCCAATGTTGCAGTTAATGAGTCGGCATGGCTACTAGTTTCGCTGTCAGACGCACTGCGGAGTAATTCTGGCCCCTCCCCATCATTTGCTTTGGCCTACACCATTAGTTGGCTGTATGTTACAAGTTATAACCGAATACATTGGTTCAGAACATGTGATGTGCCTGTACTTCAGGATGTGACAATACCACTATGCAATACCGATCTATCATCAATACACCACCAATGCAGAAATATGCATGGGTGGTATGTAAGGTTATTTTCATCTTTATAAGAAAAGAAAAACACATGGGGATTAAATGTCCCTGTTTCTAAATATTGTCCAGTCCACGGGCCATTTAATACGTCGTTTGTCTTGTGGTCTATTAAAAATTTAATCATATAATTCTTCATAGGTGGTTATACTTGACCCAAAATAAAATATCAATGATTTAGAGAAAATGATGCATCGTCACTATACCGGCATTGCCGGCTAGATTTCACTAACCAAAATGAAATCAAGTCAGAAGGTACAGAACAACCACACAAAACATGAGAGAAACAATGGTCTGAAAGATTGAAACAATTAAGAACTGGAAGAACATTGCAGAAAATTTGAACTAAATATGGCTATTAACATTTTGCAGAAGTTGGTAGACCTTGAAGCATGAAAAACAGGGACGTGGCAGGAGCTCTCGATGCTAAATTTTGGTTACCAAAGAATGCTGCTATATTGTATAAAATGGCCATCAAGTGAAATAGACTGCGGCAATTCATGAGTTATCTCCAGGTTAATAGGTGTGTCACTTAGCATAAAAATGCTACTGCTGCACAAGGGCACGAGCCATAGTGAAACACTGAAACTGAGAAAACCACTAAAGATAAGAGAGGCCAGCATATTAATAGGGACAAAGCAGTTCTTTGCCATCTCTAGCACTGTAAATATATTGATAGTTCTGGAGGCTCAAGGCCTTTTGACTATTTGCAGGTTGTGCCACAGATGATGTTGTTTGTCTGTACTCCTCAAAATCGATGTGTGTCTTATAATTCCACAGCTTATTATTGTGCAATAATCCTATAGTGGTTTGTAGCAGATCTAAGGGCAATTTGAGGAAATGCCACACTTTTCCTAGCACTTTGCTCCTATAGCACACTTTTCATTTTGTTGGATTAAATACCACACTTCATTGATAGCTAGATAAAACACCACAAATTGTGTTTTTTCGTCCTTTCCACGTCCAGACCCACACTTCATATTTTTTAGGACGGATTTGCCCTCCTGGTCGTTTCAATCGTTTCTTGGCAGATAGACAAAGCAGTGGGCCGCCGCCTCGCCATGCCTCCTCCGGTCCTCCCCGACGCTGCTGCCTCGCCATGACTCTCCGTGAGCCGCCGGCCTCACTGTGTCTCCTCCCTGGCGATCTGCCCGTTCCTATGCAGGAAGCGGCGCCGTCCACTGCGCTCCAGCCCCTCCGTCTTGCCAAAGAAGAGAGGCGCCGACTCTTGAAGTGCCCCGCAGCGCGTCCCCTGTCCAGGTGTAGCTGTACAAACTGGCTGACTATTGGTCGCTGTACTGGCTGACTGGCGGTTGCTGTACATGTTGGCTGGAGCTACTCGTTGCTCAACTTATTATCTTGCTAGCAGACGGCTCAAATCAAATACTAGTGGCACAGACTAACAACTTTCTCACGTGTTGATGCTTTAGATGTAGAGGAACTGTTACCAGAAGATATGGAAGCGTTTTCATATGGATGTAATCAAACTTCAGATTGAGTGAATGTAACAGTTCAGTTGATATGGATATAATCAAAATTTTGACAGCATTTTCACCTAAAGTTCCGACTTTTGACAGCACGTTCTACACGCACTTGTGAAGCCTGCCCACTAGCTCTGCTTCTCCACCATAATCTCCATGGTCTAGGGTTCCTCAGGACACATGTTAGACCAAATGAGAGAGAGAGAGAGGAGTGGCAACCTGTCGGTCGTGGTGGCAGAATGTACGTATGGAGCGTCGGAGGAGGAGAAGAAATAGGGTAAGGCGACGGCGGAGTGCCCGGAAGGAAGGAATGGCTATGTGCTGGTGTGGAAAGGAGGCACGGCGAGGTGGCGGCTCGCCGGGAGGAGGCAGGCAAGGCGGCGGCACGGTGCTTCATTCTGGTCTGCATCTGCTGCGTTGATCATTTCCTTTTTTTATCTGTCATGTGTTGATCGTGGAAACGGCCTGAGGGTAAATCCGTCCTAGCAAAAATGAGTTGTGGGTCTGAACGTGGAAAAGCAGTAAAAAGATCATTTGTGGTATTTTGTCCAAGTATCAATCAAAGATGTGCTATTTACTCTAATAAAAAGAAAGGTGTGCTATAGGGGCAAACTCCCAGGAAAGCCGTGGCATTTTCTCAAATTGAACAAATCTAATGGGAGGTTGAACTTTCTCCCAGTCGAAAAAATTGAAATGTTGACCCCATTTAGAAAAAGAACATTTGAGCTAAAAATATATATGTGTGGGACATATTCAAATTACTGATGATTAGAAACCAATGTTAGCACATAATCTGTGATGCTAAACTTTGTATAGGTGCCAAAATTCTTTTACCGTAGTGACCAAGAGAATTGACAGCACTTTTTACCCAATATTACACAGAAAGAACATGAGCTATAACTTTGTACCGCTTGATGGAAAACTATAACAGCATTGTGCAGAAAAAAGCTGGTCTAATATATAGGAATAGTTTACTCACAACTCACAGTGCATGACATTTGATGCTTCCATAAGATCAATGAGTTTAAATTAATATTTAATAAAATGACTGCAACATATTAGAATGCAGAGAGAAGAATATCACATGGAAACCAAGTTTTGAAGAAAACTTTATGGAAACCACGTTTGAAAGTTTCAAAAAAATCTGAGAAAAATACAGGATGTTAAGAGAATGATGTTCTATTCTCAATTTTCCATACGAAATTCCAAGTTCAAACACATTACCATCTACAAGCTATGAAAAGAACAAATTTAGGAATGAATAGTGATGTTTACTGTTTGACCTACTCAATGCTGATTTTAATCTTTTTTTCATACCTCATAAATGGTAATGTGTTTGAACTTAGGAATTTCACATGCTAATAGGACATCACTCTTAACATCCCTTTTTTTACGATTTTTTCAAAACTACAAAACATTATTTCCACGTAGTTTTCACCGGTTTCCACTTTCCACCAAAACTTGGTTTCCATGTTGTGATATTCTCTCTCTAGAGTGTAAGCTCTGGTAAAACTGGTAGTTCGATCATGCTGCGAGATTAAATAAATTCATGGTTTAAAAAGGTGTGCCTCCGCAATTGCAGAACGCCTAGCTGCTAGACTGCTAGGCATGTGCTTAAGCATGCCTAGGTGTGTGCTTAGGCAAGAAAGTTGCTAGGCACATACAAGACTAGGAATTTAACCTGGTGCTTTTTTTAACCCTGCACAAATTAAACAATTGCTTACCAAATGAAGAGATTGTTTATGAATACGCTGCAAAGCATGAGTCCAACGTCGAAGAATTTCAGCTACGTCAACAGTTTGTTGGACACGCCCATTCCTATCATCTAATATTGGAAGAGCTTCTTCCTTTCCCTGGAATAAAGATATCTGCTCCTGTTTATCCAAAATTTGAGACGTTTCACCAGCTCGAGCTGATAGTAATTCAGAATGCGGGATGCTTGAACTTGTATCCATTGCTGCTAGCAATTGTGATCCAGATATACGGTACCTAAAAGAACGCATTTTGTGGAACAAGGTGAATAGTGATGATTAAGGATATTTGGATCAAAATGTAAAGTTTAACAGAAAGTGGATCACACCTATGCTCACGGTGTGCTATAAGATCTTCAATTGGCCCGGAAGCTAAAACCTCATGCTGACCTGCAAGGGTATTTCCATTACTATCTAGAAGAAGCTAAAACATTATGCTGTCGTGCATGATATGGGTAGTTTGAGCATGCTGGACACACATATTCTGGAAACAATACTTCATTGACTGTACCTTTGCGAGCCAATATCGATTCCCACAAACGTGTTGCCTTAGATACCAAATGTGAATTCTGTCCAGATGAGCTTGAGATACGTTCGTCCCACAGTTCCCCCTCTAGCTTGGCTTTGTTCCTCATATCTTGTAGCTTCTCTAACTCCTGTTGCAGATATGCCTGAAAGCTCCATGCAAACATCATAAGAAATGAAAACAGGACCCAAAACATAACCATCTGAATGGACTGTATAGAAGCTACCCTGTACCTCTTCAGCACATAGACTTCGGAATTCAGCTGTCATTTCATGGGCTAAATTTGACCAGGTTGTCTGCCTTTGAACAGCAATGTTTGCATTTTTAAGAAATTTACGCCTCTCAAGAGCAATCCTTGCCTGTTAGGAATATCACATATGAACTCGCAGATAAACTCATAAAGAGAAATAAGCCCTGAGATAACCGGGTGTTTTTACTACAAGGACAAACACCAGAGACCAAATTTCCTTAATGGTAGCAAAGGTGGTCCATGTGTTTGGATAAATTATGCTATCAGGCTCAGTTTGTTGTTGCTGAACCGTGTTGTGATGTGTGTATTCGCTAAGCTACTGCATATAAGAACTCAAAAAGGATCCACTACTCTTCCTTAGAAGCCAAATAAAATGTACATAAATCAGGTTGACTAATGGTTTTCCTCTCACATTTCATCTTGCATCTTCCACAACGAAAAGAAGAGTACATTTGCAAAATGACTAAGTAAGCGAGCAGCCAAACAATCATAATCCAACAGCAGTTCAACATATCATGATTATATTATAACAATCTGCCTCAATGCCAAACGGAGCGTATATCTGGATCTAAAAATGGTTTGTGTACCCATCAGTTATTATACAAGCCTACTAGCTTCATTGAGTTTGCATCTTGTACAAGATTCAAATTATTCTGTTGTGTTTATTTCCTAGGTAAGAATATACTTACTGGAGAGGAATCATACTCAAATTCTACAGGCAAGTGAAGTCATCAGGTTTCAACAAAGAAGTTAGCTTGCTAAGGGGTATATTATCTTGTCATGCTCAAGAAAGGAAGAGATAAATCTTGCTTCACTAAACTGAATTGCTGTGCATAAAGACAACTAAGACTGAAGTAGTGAAGCCTGCTGTATCCACGTTATTGGTCTCGCATCAAAAAATCAAACTGTACCTCATGTGAGGTGCCCGAAGTCCCCAGCATTAAATTAAAGTATACCAAACAAAATACTCGCCAGTCTAGAAAAGTTTCGTACTGATAAGAACTTTTAGGACTTCATGTTCTCTTTATAAATGATTTGCATTTTAGGGTAGAAGGTAGTCCTAAAAGAGGGTCACCATACGATATAACATAAATTAACAGTTCCGAAAATTTAAGAGCAAGCTATCCTTGCCTTTGTTACAGGAAGTAATGCAGCTGCATGAAGATAAGAAACGTCTGTGAGTGCTGCCGGCAGTGGATTTGATGCTACATCAGCCGCAAATGTTCTCCTATGGACTTCCCTCAAGGCATGTACAGAGAGTTGCCACAAAAGCTCAACAAATCTGCATCAGTGTAGGGAGTATAAGCTGTTACAAGGACAATTCTGAAAATATACCAAGTTGTCTGATCAGCTGATTTACAAGCAGTTAGTTTACATCAATGACTATTGGACTTTGTTTTCTAAGAGTGCGAACTGAGTGGCTACATATTGTAGTCACGTTTTCGATATCTTAAAGATCAGCATGTTGTTCTGGCCTTCAGACAAGTTGATCAATGCAATAGAACTTATTAACACATGTTCCAAATCTATGAAGGAACAATATGGAATCATCAACAGGCACATAAAGTTAAACGCAATCTAAATTGTGTGCCTACGGGGTATGGTGACATGAGGTGAGGTGCGGCACAATGCCTCAAGCAATTCACAGCGCAATGTGTTAGGCCTAAACACTCCTGTTTGGTGTGTCAGTGTTTCTCTCCTACTCACTTTTCATGTGCTTTGTACTTCAGGTGACTTAAGGATCTAGCACATTGAGCGGTGGTGCAACCTTGATTGCATTGCTCAATTCTCATAATACATTGTCTGCTATCTTAGGTGAATAATCAAAATCGAGAAGCATGTAGAGAACTCATTTCTAGCACAGTAAATACTATAATCGATCCCCCTTTTAAATTAGCTGACATAAGCATTAAGCACTAGCATTCACTACCTATCTTCATATTAGCTGACATAATATTTGAGAGAAACCATGAACTATGGATAGAGACAATCAAAGCCGCATGATTGCATCCAGTTGCAGCAGACCTTTTCAACTTAGTAACAACGTTTCAATGAATGCAGTTAAGCTACATTGCACATTTGTGCAGCACGACAAGCAGCACAAACAGGACTAGCCGATTTCTAACCGACCAAACTACAGGCATCCATGTGTACTGACCTAGGCCCGCAGCAGGTGGCGAGAGACGAAACCCTGGAGTTGCTCCGTGGCAGCGCTCCCTGCTGCTCCAGCTCGCTGATGATACATTGTACGATCTAACCAAGCAACGAAACCACAAGTCAAAACAAGGCTGCTTTCGCGTGCACCCAATTATCAGAAAAGCTAAGCAAATCTGCAAAATCCAACCTTGCGGAACTCCCTGGACTGCGCGGAATCAAAGATCGGCCACACTTTGTCGAAGTCCTGTGCAACGGAGAATCACACTCAGGAAACATATATCTCAAAAGAACCGGAAAAGGAATACCAGCGAACGGGGTAAAATAGCGAAGAGCCGGAGAGGCTGAGGAGGATTTGAGAGCGCGTGCGTGCGTGCCTTGGCGGACTGCGCGGGGCCGCGGAGTGAGGATAGGAGGAAGTAGAGGAGCTGTTCGCCGAGGCGAGGGTTGGAGTGCCGGAAGAGGCCGACGCGAGGAGAGGCCGCGCCGGCGGGGGAGCCGAGGACGACTGGATCGAGGCCGAGGAGGAGGCAGTTGGTATACATGGCGCCCTCCAGCTCCGCCTCCCGCTCCTTCTCCCTATCGGTCGACATGGTCGCCGGTTTCTACTTGGTGGCCGGGTTGGGGCTAGGTTTAGGAGGAGGCGGGCGCCATTGGAGTTAGAGATCTCGCGAGGCGGAGGTCGAGGTGGACGACAAACAAAAAAGATACTGTAAAGTACATGTCCGGTCCAAAGAGCATGTCTATCGGACCCCGTATAATGTCAACAAGTTAATTACATCCATAATACATAAATTTGCAATACAGTAACAATATCATACATAATCTTTAAAAACCCATAAAAAATGGTACAACAACTTTCGTAACAGCACATATTCATACATTTTCCGTCAAATTTGACACATGCCGTTTATTTCCTGTTATTAATGCCCACATAAGCTCCCTATGTAATGTGTGTGTCCTACTTGTCAGTTAAACACAGAAAGGAATAATGTAGAGTAAAAATAAAGGAACTGGAATCGAACCATAGAGCAGCGACAAGTCGGGCTTGTAGCGCGCGAGACGAGACCAAGCCAGCTAGGTTTCTTTGCCGTGGTATTCTCACGTTCAGATGCCAGGGGTGGCTTATCATGGATGGGGCCAAGAGGACGTCGTCGGCCCTGGAGGCGGGAGTGAGCACGAGCTCGATCGCACACGAGACGTACCCAGGTTCAGGGCTCTCCGGAGAGATAACACCTCTAGTCCTGCTCTGCGGGGTCTCCGCATGATGACTATGATCAAATAGTGGCTACAAGGTTGCTCCTTGAGCTAGGGGGAGAAGGGTAGAGCTGCTACCTTGCTTCTCCTAGCTATGGTGTGTGTGGGTGGAATGAGGGCTGAACCCTTTGCATGGGTGAGGCCTGGGGAGTTTTATAGGCCAACCCCCATGGGTACAATGGTAATACGACTGGGTGTAGGACCCGAACGTCAGTGTGTATGGTCGTTGGTTTCTCCGCCGGCTGCTGGGGCCCGCCTATGGAGGCCCCCGCCGGTTGCCGAGAATCCGGCTGATAGGTAGGGCTCGTCGCCTGCGGGCCACGTTGATTGCCTTTTGTTGTAGCGTTGTACTTGATGACAGAGGCGTTAGGAAACGTAGGATGCAATTTCAAAAAAAATCCTACGATCACGCAAGATCTATGTAGGAGATGCATAGCAACGAGAGGGGGAGAGTGTGTGCATGTACCCTCGTAGACCGGAAGCGGAAGCGTTAGGTTAACGCGGTTGATGTAGTCGAACATCTTCGCAATCCAACCAATCAAGTACCGAGCGTACGTCACCTGCGAGTTCAGCACACATTCAGCTCGATGACGTCCCTCGAACTCTTGATCCAACAAAGTGTCGAGGGAGAGTTTCGTCGGCACGATGGCGTGGTGATGGTGATGGTGATGTGATCCGCGCAAGGCTTCGCTTAAGCACTACGATGCTTTGACCGGAGGAGTAAACTATGGAGGGGGCACCGCACATGGCTAAGAACAATTGATGTGCTTTGGGGTGCCCCCTGCCCCCGTATATAAAGGAGGAGGGGAGGAGGCCGCCGGCCTAGAGGGGGCGCGCCATGGGGGGAAACCGAGTAGGACTTATTCGGACTCCAAGTCCTATTCGACCCCCCTTCCTTTCTTACGGAGGGGGAAAGGGGAAAGGAAAGTGAAGAGGAGAAGGAAAGGGGGGCATGCCCCTTCCCCTAGTCCAATTCGGACTCCCCATGGGAGGGGGCGCGGCCACCCTTTGTGGGCTGCCTCCCCTCTCCCCTATGGCCCATGTAGACCCATTACTTTCCCCGGGGGGGTCCGGTAACCCTCGGTACTCCGAAAAATACCCGAACCACTCTGAAACCATTATGGTGTCAGAATTGTTGGAGAACGCAGTAATTTCAAAAAAAATCCTACGCACACGCAAAATCAAGGTGATGCATAGCAACGAGAGGGGAGAGTGTTGTCCACGTACCGTCGTAGACCGTAAGCGGAAGCGTTATGACAAAGCGGTTGATGTAGTCGTACGTCTTCACAATCGACCGATCCTAGTACCGAAGGTACGGCACCTCCGCGATCTGCACGCATTCGGCTCGGTGACGTCCCACGAACTCATGATCCAGTAGAGTGTCGAGGGAGAGCTTCGTCAGCACGACGGCGTGATGATGGTGATGATGATGCTACCGGAACAGGGCTTCACCTAATGATGCGGAGCATCCTATGGACATCACCATGTCAAGAGTCCGTTTGGCGAGTGACACGTGGGACATCTACTTGACATACCAAAAGGTGAATCTGTTGGGGAACGTAGTAATTTCAAAATTTTCCTACGCACACGCAAGATCATGGTGATGCATAGAAACGAGAGGGGAGAGTGTTGTCTACGTACCCTCGTAGACCATTCGCGGAAGCGTTATATCAACGCGGTTGATGTAGTCGTACGTCTTCACGATCCGACCGATCCAAGTACCGAAAGCACGGCACCTCCGAGTTCTGCACACATTCGGCTTGGTGACGTCCTCGCCTTCTCGATCCAGCAAGAGGGGAGAAGTAGTAGATGAGTTTCGGCAGCACGACGGCGTGGTGACGGTGTTGGTGAAGAACAATCTCCGCAGGGCTTCGCCTAAGCACTACGAAAACTAGGACGGAGGATAAACTAGAGGGGACGGGGTTGCCGGCACACGGCTTGGTGTTTCTTGATGTGTCTTGGGTGCTAGCCCTACCCCTCTATTTATATGTTGAGCCTTGGGGTTGAAACTTGGAGTAAAAGCCTCCACAAAGTCGGTTTCACCCGAAAGGCAAGAGTCCTTCTCAGACTCCAGGGCCAGACGCCAGGGTTCCCGGCGTCTGGACCCAGACACCAGGGACCCTGGCGTCTGGCCTCTGGACTCCGCAAAACTTCCGTTTGCGCTTTCCAAAAACCTTGTGGGCTTTCCCCTTTGGCCCAAATAAAGTGTTCTCGTACCCAAACATTTCGGGAAACATCCGGAACCCCTTCCGGTAAATTCCGGAACCCTTCCGGTGACCAAACACTATTATCCCATATATCAAACTTTATCTCTGGACCATTCCGGAGTTCCTCGTCATGTCCGTGATCTCATCCCGGACTTCGAACAGCATTCGATCACCAACATACATAACTCATATAGTACTATATCGTCAACGAACGTTAAGCGTGCGGACCCTACGGGTTCGAGAACTATGTAGACATGACCGAGACACCTCTCTGGTCAATAACCAATAGCGGGACCTGGATGCCCATATTGGCTCCTACATATTCTACGAAGATCTTTATCGGTCAGACCGCATAACAACATACGTTGTTCCCTTTGTCATCGGTATGTTACTTGCCCGAGATTCGATCGTCAGTATCTCAATACCTAGTTCAATCTCGTTACCGGCAAGTCCCTTTACTCGTTCCGTAATACATCATCCCGCAACTAACTCATTAGTTGCAATGCTTGCAAGGCTTATAGTGATGTGCATTACCGAGTGGGCCTAGAGATACCTCTCCGACAATCGGAGTGACAAATCCTAATCTCGAAATACGCCAACCCAACAAGTACCTTTGGAGACACCTGTAGAGCACCTTTATAATCACCTAGTTAAGTTGTGACGTTTGGTGGCACACAAAGTGTTCCTCCGGTAAACGGGAGTTGCGTAATCTCATAGTCATAGGAACATGTATAAGTCATGAAGAAAGCAATAGCAACAAACTAAACGATCAAGTGCTAAGCTAACGGAATGGGTCAAGTCAATCACATCATTCTCCTAATGATGTGATCCCGTTAATCAAATGACAACTCATGTCTATGGTTAGGAAACTTAACCATCTTTGATCAACGAGCTAGTCAAGTAGAGGCATACTAGTGACACTCTGTTTGTCTATGTATTCACACATGTATTATGTTTCCGGTTAATACAATTCTAGCATGAATAATAAACATTTATCATGAAATAAGGAAATAAATAATAATTTTATTATTGCCTCTAGGGCATATTTCCTTCAGTCTCCCACTTGCACTAGAGTCAATAATCTAGATTACACAGTAATGATTCTAACACCCATGGAGCCTTGGTATTGGTCATGTTTTGCTCGTGGAAGAGGCTTAGTCAACGGGTCTGCAACATTCAGATCCGTATGTATCTTGCAAATTTCTATGTCTCTCACCTGGACTAAATCCCGGGTGGAATTGAAGCGTCTCTTGATGTGCTTGGTTCTCTTGTGAAATCTGGATTCCTTTGCCAAGGCAATTGCACTAGTATTGTCACAAAAGATTTTCATTGGACCCGATTCACTAGGTATGACACCTAGATCGGATATGAACTCCTTCATCCAGACTCCTTCATTTGCTGCTTCCGAAGCAGTTATGTACTCCGCTCCACACGTAGATCCCGCCACGACGCTTTCTTTAGAACTGCACCAACTGACAGCTCCACCGTTTAATATAAACACGTATCCGATTTGCGATTTAGAATCGTCCGGATCAGTGTCAAAGCTTGCGTCAACATAACCATTTATGATGAGCTCTTTGTCACCTCCATAAACGAGAAACATATCCTTAGTCCTTTTTAGGTATTTTAGGATGTTCTTGACCGCTGTCCAGTGATCCACTCCTGGATTACTTTGATACCTCCCTGCTAGACTTATAGCAAGGCACACATCAGGTCTGGTACACAACATTGCATACATGATAGAGCCTATGGCTGAAGCATAGGGAACATCTTTCATATTCTCTCTATCTTCTGCAGTGGTCGGGCATTGAGTCTTACTCAACTTCACACCTTGTAACACAGGCAAGAACCCTTTCTTTGCTTGATCCATTTTGAACTTTTTCAAAACTTTGTCAAGGTATGTGCTTTGTGAAAGTCCAATTAAGCATCTTGATCTATCTCTATAGATCTTGATGCCCAATATGTAAGCAGCTTCACCGAGGTCTTTCATAGAAAAACTTTTATTCAAGTATCCCTTTATGTTATCCAGAAATTCTATATCATTTCCAATCAGCAATATGTCATCCACATATAATATCAGAAATGCTACAGAGCTCCCACTCACTTTCTTGTAAATACAGGCTTCTCCGAAAGTCTGTATAAAACCAAATGCTTTGATCACACTATCAAAGCGTTTATTCCAACTCCGAGAGGCTTGCACCAGTCCATAAATGGATCGCTGGAGCTTGCACACTTTGTTAGCTCCCTTTGGATCGACAAAACCTTCTGGTTGCATCATATACAACTCTTCTTCCAGAAATCCATTCAGGAATGTAGTTTTGACATCCATTTGCCAAATTTCATAATCATAAAATGCGGCAATTGCTAACATGATTCGGACAGACTTAAGCATCGCTACCGGTGAGAAGGTCTCATTGCAGTCAATCCCTTTAACTTGTCGAAAACCTTTTTGCAACAAGTCGAGCTTTATAGACAGTAACATTACCGTCAATGTCAGTCTTCTTCTTGAATATCCATTTATTCTCAATTGCTTGCCGATCAACGGGCAAGTCAACCAAAGTCCACACTTTGTTCTCATACATGGGTCCCATCTCAGATTTCATGGCCTCAAGCCATTTTGCGGAATCTAGGCTCACCATCGCTTCTTCACAGTTCGTAGGTTCGTCATGGTCTAGTAACATAACTTCCAGAATAGGATTACCGTACCACTCTGGTGCGGATCTTACTCTACTTGACCTACGAGGTTCAGTAACAACTTGATCTAAAGTTTCATGATCATCATCATTAACTTCCTCACTAATTGGTGTAGGTGTCCCAGAAACCGTTTTCTATGATGAACCACTTTCCAATAAGGGAGCAGGTACAGTTACCTCATCAAGTTCTACTTTCCTCCCACTCACTTCTTTCGAGAGAAACTCCTTCTCTAGAAAAACTCCAAATTTAGCAACAAAAGTCTTGCCTTCGGATCTGTGATAGAAGGTGTACCCAACAGTCTCCTTTGGGTATCCTATGAAGACACATTTCTCCGATTTGGGTTCGAGCTTATCAGGTTGAAGCTTTTTCACATAAGCATCACAGCCCCAAACTTTTAGAAACGACAACTTTGGTTTCTTACCAAACTATAGTTCATAAGGCGTCGTCTCAACGGATTTCGATGGTGCCCTGTTTAAGGTGAATGCGGCCGTCTCTAAAGCATATCCCCAAAATGATAGCGGTAAATCAGTAAGAGACATCATAGATCACACCATATCTAGTAAAGTACGATTCGGCCTTCGGACACACCATTACGCTGTGGTGTTTCGGGTGGCGTGAGTTGCGAAACTATTCCGCATTGTTTCAAATGAAGACCAAACTCATAACTCAAATATTCTCCTCCACGATCAGATCGTAGATACTTTATTTTCTTGTTACGATGATTTTCAACTTCACTCTTAAATTCTTTGAACTTTTCAAATGTTTCAGACTTATGTTTCATTAAGTAGATATACCTATATCTGCTTAAATCATCTGTGAAGGTGAGAAAATAACGATATCCGCCACGAGCCTCAACATTCATTGGACCACATACATCTGTATGTATGATCTCCAACAAATCTGTTGCTCTCTCCATAGTTCCGGCGAACGGTGTTTTAGTCATCTTGCCCATGAGGCATGGTTCGCAAGTACCAAGTGATTCATAATCAAGTGGTTCCAAAAGTCCATCAGCATGGAGTTTCTTCATGCGCTTTACTCCGATATGACCTAAACGGCAGTGCCACAAATAAGTTGCACTATCATTATCAACTCTGCATCTTTTGGCTTCAATATTATGAATATGTGCATCACCACTATCGAGATTTAGCAAAAATAGACCACTCTTCAAGGGTGCATGACCATAAAAGATGTTACTCATATAAACAGAACAACCATTATTCTCTGATTTAAATGAATAACCGTCTCGCATCAAACAAGATCCAGATATAATATTCATGCTCAACACTGGCACCAAATAACAATTATTTAGGTCTAATACTAATCCCGAAGGTAGATGTAGAGGTAGCGTGCCGACCGCGATCACATCGACTTTGGAACCATTTCCCATGCGCATCGTCACCTCGTCCTTAGCCAATCTTTGCTTAATCTGTAGCCCCTGTTTCGAGTTGCAAATGTTAGAAACAGAACCAGTATCAAATACCCAGGTGCTATTGCGAGCATTAGTAAGGTACACATCAATAACATGTATATCACATATACCTTTGTTCACTTTGCCATCCTTCTTATCCGCCAAATACTTAGGGCAGTTACGCTTCTAGTGACCAGTTTGCTTGCAGTAGAAGCACTCAGTCTCAGGCTTAGGTCCAGACTTGGGTTTCTTCTCCTGAGCAGCAACTTGTTTGTTGTTCTTCTTGAAGTTCCCCTTCTTCCCTTTGCCCTTTTTCTTGAAACTGGTGGTCTTATTGACCATCAACACTTGATGCTCCTTCTTGATTTCTACCTCCGCGACTTTTAGCATCGCGAAGAGCTCGGGAATAGTCTTATTCATCCCTTGCATATTATAGTTCATCACGAAGCTTTTGTAACTTGGTGGCAGTGATTCAAGAACTCTATTAATGACACTATCAACAAGAAGATTAACTCCCCAGTTGAGTCAAGTGATTATGATACCCAGACATTTTGAGTATATGTTCACTGACAGAACTATTCTCCTCCATCTTGCAACTATAGAACTTATTGGAGACTTCATATCTCTCAATCCGGGCATTTGCATGAAATATTAACTTCAACTCCTGGAACATCTCATATGCTCCATGACGCAAAACGTCGTTGAAGACCCGGTTCTAAGCCGTAAAGCATGGCATACTGAACTATCGAGTAGTCATCAGCTTTGCTCTACCAGACGTTCATAACATCTGGTGTTGCTCCTGCAGCAGGCTTGGCACTTAGCGGTGCTTCCAGGATGTAATTCTTCTATGCAGCAATGAGGATAATCCTCAAGTTACGGACCCAGTCCGTGTAATTGCTACCATCATCTTTCAACTTTGCTTTCTCAAGGAACGCATTAAAATTCAACGGAACAACAGCACGGGCCATCTATCTACAATCAACATAGACAAGCAATATACTATCAGGTACTAAGTTCATGATAAATTTAAGTTCAGTTTAATCATATTATTTAAGAACTCCCACAAAGATAGACATCCCTCTAATCCTCTAAGTGATCACGTGATCCATATCAACTAAACCATGTCCGATCATCACATGAGATGGAGTAGTATCAACGGTGAACATCACTATGTTGATCATATCTACAATATGATTCACGCTCGACCTTTCGGTCTCCGTGTTCCGAGGCCATATTTGTTATATGCTAGGCTCGTCAAGTTTAACCTGAGTATTCCGCGTGTGCAACTGTTTTGCACCCGTTGTATTTGAACGTAGAGCCTATCACACCCGATCATCACGTGGTGTCTCAGCACGAAGAACTTTCGCAACGGTGCATACTCAGGGAGAACACTTATACTTTGATAATTTAGTGAGGGGTCATCTTATAATGCTACCGTCAATCAAAGAAAGATAAGATGCATAAAAGATAAACATCACATGCAATCAATATAAGTGATATGATATGGCCATCATCATCTTGTGCTTGTGATCTCCATCTCCGAAGCACCTTCATGATCACCATCGTCACCGGTGCGACACCTTGATCTCCATCGTAGCATCATTGTCGTCTCGCCAATCTTATGCTTCCACGACTATCGCTACTTCCTAGTGATAAAGTAAAGCATTACAGGGCGATTGCATTGCATACAATAAAGCGACAACCATATGGCTCCTGCCAGTTGCCGATAACTCGGTTACAAAACATGATCATCTCATACAATAAAATTTAGCATCATGTCTTGACCATATCACATCACAACATGCCCTGCAAAAACAAGTTAGACGTCCTATACTTTGTTGTTGCAAATTTTACGTGGCTACTATGGGCTTAGCAAGAATCGTTCTTACCTACGCATCAAAACCACAATGATAGTTTGTCAAGTTGGTGCTGTTTTAACCTTCACAAGGACCGGGCGTAGCCACACTCGGTTCAACTAAAGTTGGAGAAACTGACACCCGCCAGCCACCTGTGTGCAAAACACGTCGGTAGAACCAGTCTCGCAAAAACGTACGCGTAATGTCGGTCCGGGCCGCTTCATCCAACAATACCGCCGAACCAAAGTATGACATGCTGGTAAGTAGTATGACTTATATCGCCCACAACTCACTTGTGTTCTACTCGTGCATATGACATCTACGCATAAAACCTGGCTTTGATACCACTGTTGGGGAACCTAGTAATTTCAAAATTTTCCTACGCACACGCAAGATCATGGTGATGCATAGCAACGAGAGGGGAGAGTGTTGTCTACGTACCCTCATAGACCGTTCGCGGAAGCGTTATATCACCGCGGTTGATGTAGTCGTACGTCTTCATGATCCGACCGATCCAAGTACCGAAAGCACGACACCTCCGAGTTCTGCACACGTTCGGCTTGGTGACGTCCTCGCCTTCTCGATCCAGCAAGAGGGGCGAAGTAGTAGATGAGTTCCGGCAGCACGACGACGTGGTGACGGTGTTGGTGAAGAACAATCTCCGCAGGGCTTCGCCTAAGCACTACGAAAACTAGGACGAAGGATAAACTAGAGGGGACGGGGTTGCCGACACACGGCTTGGTGTTTCTTGATGTGTATTGGGTGCTAGCCCTACCCCTCTATTTATATATTGAGCCTTGGGGTCAAAACTTGGAGTAAAAGCCTCCACAAAGTCGGTTTCACCCGAAAGGCAAGAGTCCTTCTCAGACTCCAGGGCCAGATGCCAGGGTTCCCGGCGTCTGGACCCAGACGCCAGGGACCCTGGTGTCTGGCCCCTGGACTCTGCAAAACTTCCTTTTGCGCTTTCCAAAAACCTTGTGGGCTTTCCCCTTTGGCCCAAATAAAGTGTTCTCGTACCCAAACATTTCGGGAAACATCCGGAACCCCTTCCGGTGACCAAACACTATTATCCCATATATCAAACTTTATCTCCGGACCATTCCGGAGTTCCTCGTCATGTCCGTGATCTCATCCCGGACTCCGAACAACATTCGGTCACCAACATACATAACTCATATAGTACTATATCGTCAATGGACGTTAAGCGTGCGGACCCTACGGGTTCGAGAACTATGTAGACATGACCGAGACACCTCTCTGGTCAATAACCAATAGCGGGACCTGGATGCCCATATTGGCTCCTACATATTCTACGAAGATCTTTATCTGTCAGACCGCATAACAACATGCGTTGTTTCCTTTGTCATCGGTATGTTACTTGCCCGAGATTCGATCGTTGATATCTCAATACCTAGTTCAATCTCCTTACCGGCAAGTCTCTTTACTCGTTCCCTAATACATCATCCCGCAACTAACTCATTAGTTGCAATGCTTGCAAGGCTTATAGTGATGTGCATTACCGAGTGGGCCTAGAGATACCTCTCCGACAATCAGAGTGACAAATCCTAATCTCGAAATACGCCAACCCAACAAGTACCTTTGGAGACACCTGTAGAGCACCTTTATAATCACCCAGTTACGTTGTGACGTTTGGTGGCACACAAAGTGTTCCTCCGGTAAACGGGAGTTGCATAATCTCATAGTCATAGGAACATGTATAAGTCATGAAGAAAGCAATAGCAACAAACTAAACGATCAAGTGCTAAGCTAACGGAATGGGTCAAGTCAATCACACCATTCTCCTAATGATGTGATCCCGTTAATCAAATGACAACTCGTGTCTATGGTTAGGAAACTTAACCATCTTTGATCAACGAGCTAGTCAAGTAGAGGCATACTAGTGACACTCTGTTTGTCTATGTATTCACACATGTATTATGTTTCCGGTTAATACAATTCTAGCATGAATAATAAACATTTATCATGAAATAAGGAAAAAATAATAACTTTATTATTGCCTCTAGGGAATATTTCCTTCAGAATCATATCCTTTACACGTGCTCACTTGACCCCTTCGAGGATGGTATACTACTTGACACCCCTCTCGTGTGCATGCATAGGTATTGTTGGAACACTACGGACGGCGAGGAGGAGTGCAAGCGCCAAGGAACAACTACACCATCCGCGAGGGAAGCATGGAAGCAACGACAAAAGAAGACGGAGACAGCTCCCAGGACCCGGACATCCGGCCCTGGCCTGGACATCCGGCCCCTGGAAGTGTCACCAGCAGCAAGGAGCCCGCGGCCAAGTCTACAGGGCCCGGACATCCGACGACCAGCCCGGGCATCCGACGCGTCTCGAGCACCCGGACATCCGGTCTCCAGCCCGGAAATCTGGACCCCGCCATTCCAGAGAGCAACAAGGCTGGACCATGCCAGCCCGGACATCCGGCCCTAGTGCCCGGACATCCGGCGTCTCGGGAAGGCCCGGACATCCGGCCCCCCTGCCTGCGTGCAGCGCATCTGGGTCGTGGCCCATGTACCCCTTCGCCCCTTAGACTATATATACTCCCCTCCACCTACGTTTTAGGGTTAGCGTCATGTAAGCTCATATTAGAGATAGAGCATCGCTCATCCACATCGGATCTACTCCACGAGAGAGACCGCGGCCCCTCTTCGAAGAAGATCCCTTTGGATTCAAGACCCCCCCTTTGGGCGGCCCCATCAAGACCTCCTCACGGAAAAGAACCGGCTACCTTTGTATCCTCCTTTGTTGATCGTGGATCGTGTGATCTCTTATGTACTCGAGGATCTAGCATATGTGTGACTATTTCTTGTTGGTTTTAGTGATTCTCTCGTGATTCCCCTCATGTTTCCCCTCGTGTTCTTCGTTTTCTTCATGGGATCCGCTCCTTTCGTGAAAGATCAGCCATCTAGGGTTCCACCCTACATCATCTTGGTATCATGAGCCACGCTGATCACGATTTCGGAGCCTCCCCTCTTTGTTTCTAGCCTAATTTTGTTGATTTCATCCTAAATTCGAAAATTCCCCAAAAATAGCCCCCAATTTTTTTTGATTTGTTGGTGAGATGATATTTTGTTGATTTTGATCCATGGATTCGTTGTGTCTTGAGTAGATCTATCTTTCCCCCAAGTTTCCCCACCTTCCATCCACAAAATCTGTCAAATTTTGCCCCCAAAATCATCAATTTCCTCCCCAAATCGAGTTTCAAAGTCCAAATCCCGATATGGAATCGTTGGGCCGGACATCTGGGCCCCAAGCCGAACATCCGGCTCCTGGAGTGCATTTTCGCGCAGCATTCTGGACATCAGGTCCTGGATATCCGGCCCCGACACCGGATGCCTGGCCCCTGGGAATTCAGCCTGTCCCATTTCACCGTTTTGTCCATAACTAATTCATCCGGAGTCCATTTTTGACGTTCTTTAGCTCGTTTTGAAGCTCTTGTGATGAGGACATCAATATCATTGTTACACCCACAGCCCCTGCTGCTATACATAATGGACCAATTACTAGAGCTCGCGCACACCAATTAAATTATCAGGTACTTTCATTTCTTGGTAATGATTCTAATGTTCATGAGAATATGATGCTGCCTAAATTGGATACATTTGTTTTGCTTACAAATGAAGGGCCTGGCATGGATAAGAGGGATGAACACTGAAGCAAGACCAAGCATGGAGATGATGGCATGCGCAAGGGGATCAAGAACGGAGTTACAAGTGATGATTTCAGGACTTTGGAGCCACCATAAGGAGTGCATGAAGCCTTGGACGAAATATACAAAATGCCACTTCATAAATTTCGTCCATAGGCTATTCTAGGTGCTGCGTCACCTTATTATTCGGCCAGGCCCATGTATTTTCGAAATACTTAAGTATAGGTTGTTTTTAGAGTCCGTATGTGTGGGGAAACAAGAGTTAGGGTTGGTTTCGGGCCCGTTCTCCAAGGGCCACGAAATCCCCCCCCCCCTCTTCCTCCATATATACAGCCCTTAGGGCGTCATTTAGACTTTGGGGGTTTTGTTTAGATTAAAGTTTGCCATAGCTGCAACTTCGCGTACTTCGTTTGTGTTCAACGACCAGACAAAGGCGTCACCCCACCTTGATCAATAAGCGTACCGTCGTTGAGCGTTTATTCAACTTTACATCTCTGATTTGATTATTGTTGACATTTTTGCTACCATATCATAAGCCTTCCCAACTCCACATACATCTACATCGCGCGTTTGACACCACCTGGCAATCGCTCTGTTCAATCTTTAAGAGTTTTTGACTACAACGATTGCCGATCACCGCCTGCTACTGGGTAAGAACTGGTAAGAATTTGAGATTTGCTTGACGGATTTGTGACACCCACCACCACCTCTTGTTAGTAGTCTATAGGATCATATTCTTGTGTGTTTCTATTGCTGCTAACCATGGCAGGATCACAAGCCGACGAGACTGACTAGAAGAACATGACGAATAAGGAGTTGCATGATAAATTTCAGCAAATGATGAGTGGACAGGTTCAAGATGTGCTAAACAGATTTGAAGAGGCCATGGAGAAGATAGATGGCATGGAGAAGACATTTGAAACAAAGCTCGATAACAAGTTTAATGAATTGCTCGCACGTCTTCCACCACCACCACCGACTGCACCTAACGCACCTCTACAACAATAACAACCACAACGTCGCCTTCCAAATCAAGTGGGACAAGCACAACGTGTTCCCATTGACCCTGGGCAAAATTCTGGTGCCGCTGTTGATGCTTCTGTAGCTCCTGCTGCTACTGCAGAGGTGGAGGACCATTACGAGGATAAGGTTGATCAAAATCAGAACTACGTGCAACCTCCAGCACCACCACCACCAGGTAGTTCTCAGCTATATCATCGCAACGGTAGGGCTGCACCACCACCTGAGGTACGAGATCATGACATTTTTCCTAAACTGAAGTTGAATATTCCACCATTTGAGGGTATATATGTTCCTGATATATATCTTACTTGGGAGTTAGAAACTGAACAACATTTTACATGTTTACAATATCCCGAGGAGAGACGTGTTCTTGCTGCTGTTTGTGCTTTCACTAGTTTTGCATGTGTTTGGTGATCTGAACATTGTAGATTATATCCTATTCCAACTACTTAGGCTGCTTTGAAAACTGCTATGCGTACTCGTTGGGTTCCACCGTATTATCAACGTGAATTACTTCAAAAATTGCAGCGTTTAAGACAAGGAAAAAATTATGTAGAAGAATATTATTAGGAATTACAAACTGGCATGATTAGATGTGATATTGTTGAGGAGAATGAAGCTATGCTTGCACATTTTATGGGTGGATTAAATAGAGAGATTCAGACCATTGTAGAGTATAAGGAGTATAATAATATCACTCGTTTATTCCATCTTGCTTGTAAAGCTAAACGTGGGGCATTGGCGCGAACTAACTTTTCTGCAGGTCGATCTTCATCATGGACACCACGTGCATCCTCTACTTCCACTGCACTAGCACCTCCATCAGGTTCCACCTCCAGCCGTGATACAAGAAAGCAGGCACAACCACCACTATCTGTCAAGAGCACACCTGCCGGGCTTGCGTAGAGCTCTTCTTCTTCCATGGCATCAACAGGGCACACAAGTGATATTATTTGTCGTCGTTGTAAGGGAAGAGGACATTTTGTGAGAGAATGCAAATCTCAGCGTGTGATGATTGCTACTGAGGATGGTGGGTATGAGTCCGCTAGTGACTATGATGAGGAGACTTTGGCTCTTATTACACATGAAGAACACGGTGGAGATGATTCTGATCATGAGACGCAATACATGGCTGCTAAAGATGCTGACATGTATGAATGTTTAGTTGTTCAACGTGTTTTGAGTGTGCAGGTTACACAAGCAGAGCAAAATCAGAGGCATAATTTGTCCGATACAAAGGGAGTTGTGAAGGAACGTTTTGTTCGCGTCATCATAGATGGAGGGAGCTGCAACAACTTGGCTAGCATGGAGATGGTGGAGAAACTATCTCTCACCACAAGACCACATCCACATCCTTACTACATCCAATGGTTCAACAACAGCGGCAAGGTTAAGGTAACACATACTATTCGTGTGCATTTTAGTATCGCTACATATGTTGATTATGTTGATTGTGATGTGGTACCTATGCAAGCATGTTCCTTATTACTTGGTAGACCATGGCAATTTGATAAAAATTCTGTACACCATGGTAGAAACAATCAGTATACTCTTGTTCATAAGGACAAACATATTGCTTTGCTTCATATGACTCTTGATTCCATTTTGAAAGATGATGTTAATAGAGCTAATAAAGCAAAACAGGAGAAAAATAAGAGTGAAAATCAGATTGTGGCAAAGGAATTTGAGCAACAAATGAAACCTAATAATAAACCATCTAGTGTTGCTTCTGAAATTAAATTGAGAAGTGCATGTTTACTTGCCACAAAATCTGATATTGATGAGCTAGATTTCAGCAAATCTATTTGCTATGCTTTTGTGTGCAAAGAGGCATTATTTTCATTCGAGGACATGCCTTCCTCTTTGCCCCCTACTATCACTTACATTTTGCAGGAGTTCACTGACGTCTTTCCACAAGACGTTCCACCGAGATTACCACCTATTCGAGGGATTGCGCATCAAATTGACTTAATTCTCGGTGCATCGCTACCCAACCGTGCACCATAACGTACCAATCCAGAGGAGACGAAGGAGATTATGTGTCAAGTACAGGAGCTGCTCGACAAATGTTATATACATGAATCTCTTAGTCCTTGTGTTGTTCCTATTATACTAGTGCCTAAAAAGGATGGTAAGTCGCGTATGTGTGTTGATTGTAGAGGCATTAATAATATTACTGTTCGTTATCGTCATCCTATTCCTAGGCTAGATGATATGCTTGATGAATTAAGTGGCTCTACAATATTCTCCAAAGTTGATTTGCGTAGTGGATACCATCAAATTCGTATGAAATTGGGAGATGAATGGGAAGCTGCATTTAAAACTAAGTTTGGATTATATGAGTGGTTAGTCATGCCTTTTGGGTTAACTAATGCACCTAGTACTTTCATGAGGTTAATGAACGAAGTTTTACGTGCTTTCATTGGACGATTTGTGGTAGTCTATTTTGATGATATACTGATTTGTAGTAAATCTTTGGAGGAACATTTGGAACATTTACGTGCTGTTTTTATTGCTCTACGTGATGCACGTTTGTTTGGTAACCTTGGGAAGTGCACCTTTTGCACCGATCGAGTATCTTTTCTTGGCTATGTTGTTACTCCACAGGGAATTGAAGTTGATAAAGCCAAGATTGAAGCTATTGAGAGTTGGCCGCAGCCCAAAACGGTCACACAAGTGAGGAGTTTCCTTGGCCTCGCTGGATTCTATAGGCATTTTGTGAGAGATTTCAGCACCATTGCTGCACCTCTCAACGAGCTTACAAAGAAGGATGTGCCTTTTGTTTGGGGTACCGCACAGGAAGAAGCCTTCACGGTATTGAAAGATAAGTTGACACATGCTCCTTTACTCCAACTTCCTGATTTTAATAAGACTTTTGAGCTTGAATGTGATGCTAGTGGAATTGGATTAGGAGGTGTGTTATTACAAGATGGCAAACCTGTTGCATACTTTTCTGAAAAATTGGGTGGGCCTAATCTAAACTATTCTACTTATGATAAATAATTATATGCTCTTTGTTCGGACCTTAGAAACATGGCAACGTTATTTATGGCCCAAGGAATTTGTTATACATTCTGATCATGAATCTTTGAAACACATTAAAAGTCAAGCAAAACTGAACCGTAGACATGCTAAATGGGTTGAATTCATTGAGACTTTCCCTTATGTAATTAAACACAAGAAGGGTAAAGAAAATGTTATTGCTGATGCATTGTCTCGTCGTTATACTATGCTTTCACAGCTTGACTTTAAAATATTTGGTTTGGAGACCATCAAATATCAATATGTGCATGATGCTGAATTTAAAGATGTATTGCAAAATTGTAAGGAAGGGAGAACATGGAACAAGTTCGTTCTTAACGATGGATTTGTGTTTCGTGCTAACAAGCAATGCATTCCAGCTAGCTCCGTTCGTCTTTTGTTGTTGTAGGAGGCGCATGGAGGAGGATTAATGGGACACTTTGGCGTCAAGAAGATGGAGGATATACTTGCTACACATTTTTTTGGCCGAAGATGAGACGGGATGTTGAGTGTTTTGTTGCTCGCTACACTACATGTCAAAAAGCGAAGTCACGACTCAATCCTCATGGTTTATATACGCATGTACCTAGTGTTCCTTGGGAGGATATATCTATGGACTTTGTTTTAGGTTTACCTCGAACATAGAAGGGGAGGGATAGCTTATTTGTTGTCGTGGATAGGTTTCGAAAATGGAACACTTTATACCATGTCATAAAAGCGATGTTGTTGTTAATGTTGCTGATTTGTTCTTTCGTGAAATTATTCGCTTGCATGGTGTGCCAAATACTACTGTTTCAGATCGTGATACTAAATTTCTTAGCCTCTTTTGGAGATGTTTATGGGCTAAGTTGGGGACTAAATTGCTTTTTAGTACTACTTGTCACCCCCAAACTGATGGACAAACTGAAGTAGGCAATAGAACACTGTCTACTATGCTTAGGGTTGTTATGAAGAATAATAAGAAAATGTGGGAAGAATGCTTGCCTCATATTGAATTTCCTTATAATCGTTCATTGCATTCTACTACTAAGATGTGCCCTTTTGAAATTGTGTATGGTTTTCTACCTCGAGCACCTATTGATTTGTTGCCTCTTCCATCTTCGGAGAAGGTTAATTTTGATGCTAAAGAACGTGTTGAATTGATTTTAAAAATGCACGAGTTAACTAAGGAAAACATTGAGCATATGAATGCTAAGTATAAACTTGCTGGAGATAAGGGTAGAAAACATGTTGTGTTTGCACCTGGAGATCTTGTTTGGTTACATTTGCGTAAGGATAGATTTCCTAATTTGTGCAAATCAAAGCTAATGGCACATCCTAATGGTCCTTTTAAGGTGTTAGAGAAAATAAATGATAATGCATATAAACTTGAGCTGCATGCAGATTTTGGGGTTAGTCCCACTTTTAACATTGCATATTTGAAGCCTTATTTGGGTGAGGAAGATGAGCTTCGCCGAGGACGACTTCATTTCAAGAAGGGGAGGATGATGAGGACATTAATACCATTTTTACACCCACAACCCGTGCTGCTATACATACTGGACCAATTACTAGAGCTCGCGCACACCAATTAAATTATCAGGTACTTTCATTTCTTGGTAATGATTCTAATGTTCATGAGAATATGATGTTGCCTAAATTGGATACATTTGTTTTGCTTACAAATGAAGGGCCTGGCATGGATAAGAGGGATGAACACTGGAGCAAGACCAAGCATGGAGATGATGGCATGCACAAGGGGATCAAGAACGGAGTTACAAGTGATGATTTCTGGACTTTGGAGACACCATAAGGAGTGCATGAAGCCTTGGAAGAAATATACAAGATGCCACTTCATAAATTTTGTCCAGAGGCTATTCTAGGTGCTGCATCACCTTATTATTGGGCCAGGCCCATGTATTTTAGAAATACTTAAGTATAGGCTGTTTTTAGAGTCCGTATGTGTGGGGAAATAAGAGTTAGGGTTTGTTTCGGACCCCTCCTCCAAGGGCCACGAAATCCCCCCCTCTTCCTCCATATATACAGCCCTTAGGGCGTCGTTTAGACTTTGGGGGTTTTGTTTAGATTAAAGTTCGCCATAGCTGCAACTTCGCGTACTTCGTTTGTGTTCAACGACCAGACAAGGGCATCACAGAACCCCACCTTGATCAATAAAGCTTTCATCTTATATTCGCAATATCCAGATTGTAATATCAGTTTCTTGCTTGTTCTCAGTTTGCTCGTAGGAAACAGACCCTCATTGTCAGGTTGATCATGCTCTAGCGTGGTCAATAACCCCTCAGAAGTTGGTTTAGCGATTGCTAAGGTGCGACGTCTCGCATGTTCGTAGTCGAATTGCCAAGGTCAACTCCCACAGAAAACGATAGCCACCATCTCTCGAAACATCGGGACACCCTCGCCTCTATCATCTTGACATCCCCCTTCCCACAAAAATACTACCATCACCATTTGAATCCCTCAAATTTTTGGAACTTTGGCATCTTTGCCTAGGGCTTCCACCATATCATCCGCATAACCACCACCGACTTTCGTAACCTAACCCAGTTTGCTCCTTATAGCATTTGAGGTTGTTTGAGTTGTGATTTGAGTCTCCTAAGGTGTTTAGGCTACTTAGGGACGGTTGCTCCTTCATCAACCACCACCATAACTTCCGCATAAGCTTGCCCACCACCCCAACTTAACCCAATTTTGTTTGTGTTGTGAGTTGTGTCTCCTAAGGTGTTTCGGCTACTTAGGGACTATGCTTCCAACTCCGACACCGTGTATAGTCCACCACATTACCCTCCATTTCCGCTTTGCGTCTCAAAACCCATAATTGCATTTCCGCAACCACCACCGCATTCCTGCTACCACCATTTGACATTTGAGATTTGAGATTTTGAGTTTGCGGTTTTTTTTGTTTCCTAAGGTGTTTCGGCTACTTAGGGATGAGTCTCCATCATCTTGGTATCTCCATCAAGATCACCGCCACTCATCATCACCGCGGACGATAACCTCCATATCATCTTGGTATCGTGGTATCCCTCCATTGTATATTCCCTTGCCATTGCATTGATAACCACTAGCCCATTTTGCGTCACTTGCCTATCGAGACTAGCCATTTGAGTATTGCCGGCAATGTTACTTGTGCACAGTAGTGATCTACACCATAAATTGCATACATACCATATCATATTGGTATCATATCATCCCTTGTGTCACAAGATTGTTCCCGTATATACCCAATTGCTATCTTGGTTTGTGCATTTCGCAAAGTGGCATACAAAAAAAGAATAAGCTTTTAAGCAAAGAAAAAGAGTGAACAAAGAGCTTGTAAGCAAGTGCCATAGCACCATACCACATTGCATATAAGATTGTCATATCCGATCATCTTGGATCATACCACCAGAACATCATACACATAGCATACTTGGGATAGAAGTTGTTACCTTTTGTCTCCTATAGGTTGTGCACAAGTGTCGTATCCGCCTATTGAGAAATCGTGCTAGCGTCTCTCTAGAGTTGTGCAACAAGAGAATTTTCCGTGGATTCCACATTTTGCTCATTCCTTGGTTGCACGACCCCATTTTATCTATCCGTGTGTGTGTTTCCGTGTGCCATTCATTGCTATTGGTCTACTTGTTTCACTTGCGAATTTGTGAATCCCTTTCAACATTATTGACTCTTGCTAACACTTTACATCAATTTTTTGTGCCACTATCCTCACCGAGCTCCACCATAAGCTTTTACTTGTGTAGGTGTGAGAAACCGACAAGAATTGGTACCAATTGTGCTATTTCCTTGTTACATCATTGAGTGATCATTGATCCATCTTCAAAATCGGTCAAGGTACATTTGGTATAGTTCTTCTCCTTTCTCCACTCACATTTGCTCGAGTCTTGTGATGGATAGGCAAGGCATTTCATCTTCGGTCTACAACAACAACGACGAGTTCGATGCCACGAACAACTCTAATGACGCCAAGATGCAAGATCAAATGGAGGAGATCAAAGCCCTCATCAAGTCCTACAAGCGGCCTTCCTCATCTTCGAGAAGACGCTCATGAGGACATGCCTCCGGGCTACCATCTCCGGTAAGGTCACATCAGCATCGACACCATCACCACCACGAACGTGAAGGTCAAGAGCTCAACACCAACAATGGCTCAATGACTTCACCATCTCCCTTGGCATCTTCGCCAAGCAACTTCAAGGCATCTTCACCTATGGACATACAACATCTTCGCCCACAAGCACTTCAAGAGTAGCTCCCCAAGCTCAAGTCCTCGACTTCCACAAGCTACTACGACCTTGACATCGACCATGCGATTCCTTTCTATGGGACTCAAGAACCCGGGGAGTATCTCAAGTGGGAGCGCCTAATGGACGACTACCTCAAGCTACATCAAGTCCCTCTCGAAGATCGAGTGAAGTGCACCACAATGAACTTCCACGACTATGCGTCCACATGGTGGCTTCACACACCTTAGGAGAGCTACGACATGAGTTGGCCCAAGACGAAGAGAGCTTTGTGGTGAGAGTTTGTGCCTCCAACCTACACGGAACAACTTCTATGCCAATTGGAGAAAACCACCCAAGGATCCAAGTCCATCGACGAGTACTTCAAGGAGATGAAGATTGCCTTGCGACGAGACGGCATGGACGACCCCATTTCGATGAAGTTCTACTTCATGATGGGATTGAACAATGACATCTCCAAGACTATCTTCCTCGAGAACTACAAGTCCCTCGACGACAACTACATTGGTGCTCTCAAGGCGGAACAAGAACTCATGAAGGCCAAGGCTTCTCCACCCCAAGCACACTTCGCGATGACCAAGCTCCATGAGAACGAGCATGAGGCTAGTACCACCACGATGTCCAAGACCGACGAGCTCCAAGACGATGCTCCCAAGTTCGCCTTCACCGCCATCCCTCTTTGTGGCATTGATGATGCTGAGTCTACTTCGACTCTTTTTCAAGATGGTGCGGCGACGACTACGACTACAGAGACCATCAAGGACCAAGCTTTGGAGGCGAGCGACATGGTGAAGAGCGAGGATGATGCTTCCATCTTAGGAGGTGAGAGTGATGATGTGCCATCTTCGACTTTCATCCACGGCGACGATGATGAGATGGTTAAGCATGGGATTTTCCCTTCGACCACGGCGACGTATGTTGACTTGAGTGACTTTTGCCACCATATTGAGAGTGAGAGTGACTTCACCACTAGCCCCATATATGATGTGTTGCCACTATTCCCATGTGAGGAGAGCCACAACCCCCACCACTTGAGTGAGATGAGTGACTCCACCATACGTGAGATTGAGTGCACCTACCTTGAGGGAGTGAGTGAACCACCACATAGAGAGAGTGAGATAGTTGATAGGTCATGTGAGGCCACTTTCAACACTAACGACTTGATCTCTACCTCTATTGTGTCTTCTCATTTGGTGCTAGGTCCCATCTACGATGACGCGCCGATTCGCGATGACTTCGTCCTCCCTTTGGACAAGACGATGGCCATGGTGGAATATGATGCACCCCCACATGGTTCCATCAAGATGAAGATGACCACCATTTGGTCTTTCCCACCTCACCTACACCACTTGAGTGGAATGAAAATGATAACATAGGTGACGGTGATGATCTAGTCCCACTAGTGGACATTCTTAACATTGATTGCTTGCATGATGTTGATCAACCTATTACCATGCTTCATGCTAGTGCGACTTCCCCATGCGATGATTTACCCATTTATGATGAGTTTGATGATTTCCATGCGGAGTCTATTAGTTGTGATGCCATGTTGCATAGGATTTCTTGTGACAATTCTTTAGGTCACATCATGTTTGCCAATCCGCTTGACTTGTCATATGCTATGCATGAGATCAATAATATGTCATATTTAAAATCTCTTCATAGTGACTATGCATATGCTATTAAAATAAACCCAATTTGCACATATGGCATAGATGACAAGCCCATGGTTATTGGCATTTGTTTCTCTTGTGATGATATTGATATGCTCCCTTTGCATCATTTATCTCATGTGCCATGCCATGACCACCTAGCTTCGGATATGCATTCTTTTGGATGTTGTCCATTTTCTCCATATGATGTTTCCGATATTGCTCATGAGGAGACCCCCATAGTTTCCTCATACATGTTAGGAGATTTTTATTCATCCCATCCATTGCATGATCCCAACACTTGTGTGCACAATATGCTTCCCATGAATAAACATGCTATTGATGTGCCGTATACTTGCACTCTCAATTTGTGTCCCCATCGTGTTATACACAATAACTATTCTTCATGATGGATGACATGTTCTTATACCATGCATCACATTTCTTTGAGCGATGCTTATCTTGTGCTAACTCTCACATGCACATACACGTACACATCATGATGGATGATGTGTACATTTACCACACACACAATTTCTTTCGTTTGTGTTTCTTTTGTGTAGGTACCCATGAATACTTGTCAACCTCGCAATCCCAGGAGTTGACAAAACGAGCTCTAGAGAGCAACAATAGCTTGGGATCCCATAGATTGTCTTTCCCACCGCTCTCTTCGCGCAAAGACTTCGTGCATTTCTTCTACATGGCCCTCACTTGGCTATGGGTTGTTGTCCATATATATCATTTGCCCATCTTGCCATGTCACCACTATAAAAAAAATACACTTCCGTGATGATACGTGTTTGTCACAGTAGGTCACGTTTTCTGTCATGCATGTACATCCATGACAAATTTATGACAGAATCAAGATAGTCATACCTGTGCTGTCATAGAAGTGTTCCATGACATTACCAAAATTATCATCACGGAACTGTCCACTTCCATGATGATAAATCGCACGTAATAGAAGTGCTTTCGTCAAGGGTGACCAACACATGGCATCCACCGTAACGGAACACCGTTAAGCTATTGGGTCCGGTTTTGGATCCGATAACCCGTTAACAGCCCCGACCAATGGGGATTTTCCACGTGTAAAATCATCATTGGATGGAGGAAACACGTGTCAGCTCCGTGTTGGCACAGGTGTCACTCATCCAATGGGCGAGATGCGCCTATGATATGTTAACACATGGACCGGCCCAAAGTGGCCCATAAAGTTTAAATGGGCCGGCCCAACTAAAGTCCCACAAGATTTTGCAGACCATAATGGGACGGCCCAGCTAAAGGCCCACAAGATTTTGTGGGCCATAATGGGCCGGCCCAGGTAAAGGCCCACAAGATTTTTGTGGGCCATAATGGGCCGGCCCAGGTGAAGGCCCACAAGATTTTTGTGGACCATGATGGGCCAGCCCAGCTAAAGGCCCACGAGATTTCGCTGACATTAATGGGCTGGCCCAGCTGTAGGCCCACAAGATTTTGAGGACCCTAGTAGGCCGGCCCATTAACTGACTTCCATGTTTTGGGCCAAATGTCAGCCCATATTTGATCCGGTCCATTAATGGCCTGCCACGTTCCGGGCCTAATAATGGCCCATATGAGATCCAGCCCATTTAAAGCCTACCATGTTCTGGGCCAAATTACGACCCAGATCAGGTCCGGCCCTTTAAGAGGCTTTGGGCTAAATTATGGCCCATATCAGATTCGGCCCGTCAACTCGACGCTACGCTTTTGGGCCCATTTGCTAAAGGCCCATTTAGTAATTCGGCCTAATATTAGTTTCGGCCTGTTAAGGGACCGTTTAACATTTCGGCCCTATATTAATTTTGGCCTATTAAAAGCCCATCATATAGTTGTGCCTAACTATGGCCCGGTTTGCATCCGGCCTGCTCGCAGCCGATAATCTGATTGGGCCAAACAAGGACCGAGACAATTTTGGCCTGTTATAAGCCCATGATTTGATTGGCACATTCATGGGCCGGGGGCTATTTCGGCCTGCTGCCGGCCCGTGAGCTGTTCGGCACGTTTCAGGCCCAACCTACTTTTCTGCCTCCTAAAGGCCCATTGAGTTTTCTTGGGGAAATAGGGCCGGCGATTTACTCGGCTATTAAAGGCCCGAATCTACTAGTGGGCCAGTTTACATTTAGGCCTGTTAACAGACCAAGATGACGGGGCCCATGATGCGGATCATACATGGTGATTTGCATAGCCCTCAAAAAACATGGTGATTTAAATGACGGCCCGATTATGTACCGTAATTTTATGGTTTGGCCGGTTTACTGCGAAGACGGGATATATATACAGTAAAATAACTGCAGCATCGTGAATAAGAAAAAACCTAGACTATACAATAAGGAAATTATGGCATATTACATCCACTGGGCATCAAAGTTCACCACTATGATAATAAAGCACAAGCAGACAGCAGATTACATACAGTGGGCATCAAAGATCGCCACCAGTGCAACTAAACACGCCGACAAAATAATATACAAAACCGACGGCACTTCAATAGAGTTCAAGAAAGGTTAGCCTTGCTCGGGAGCTGCAACGCAAGCAGCTGAGCAAGCTGGTGAGACTGCACTTGTTTGACACTTATATCCTCCTCACTCTGAAAGATAAACAAGCAGACAGATGGCAGGTTTTGCACATATAAGTATCAGTGCTGACAATTCATCACATTTCTTACTGACGAATAAAGGGGCACAATTTAAAATAGCATTAACACAATATGGTATTGTTCAGGTCAAGACATGGCAGGAAATGACATTGTGAAGGAGTTGGCAGCTTCACGATACCACAGGATTACAGATCAAGAACTCATAAGTATCAATGGTTAGTGTGCTATCAATTTATCCCATTTCAGATTGGGAAAATAAGATCACTTGCTCTGTATAGTTTAATTTACATGGTATGAAGAAGGAACTTGGTTGTACAACTGAAACTTAAATTGAGAAGGACAAACTTTTGTTTATGAAATGGAGTACATAATAAACTTTAAACATGCAATTTGATGCAAACACAAAAAAACAGTTATTGTAGTCATGCCTAACCAAATATACACAACAAAGTTTGAAGGCTTGAGAAGGACAAACTTACATTATTGGTGAAGGTAGGCTCTATAAAGCCCTTGTCCATGCTGATGGGGGGCAATTCAAGAAGTTTAGCACAAAATTTTCTTCGTAAGCATTGTCTTTATTCTACATTTTGTTAAGAGTAAATATAGATGTGACAATATAAGAAAAAAATGGAGAATATTTAAGATAAGATGAAGAGTGATGCTACATAACCAAGTAGCTATTAATGTAAGTACAGCGATACATGCAAAAGGTACAGCCAAGAGCAATGCAGAGCTAAACTTCTTCAGTACCATCGATGTTATCCAACCTTATGGTAAGAGTAAATATAGATCTTATGTGTAGAAAATGGAGGGCAAAGGAAAATAAGCTGCAGAGTGATGGTACATGAACAACTACCTGTCAATATAAGTACACTGATAAAGGACAGCAGGTACTTACAAGAACAATGCAGAGCTAAAAAATTTCATTGGCATTGGATATATTCTACACTAATGTAACCATTCATATAGATCAGATAATTTGGAGCGAACAATTGATAAGCAAGCTATCATGCATACTGCTGTCACATAATGAACCAGGTATGTATGCAAGTACAATGATACATGACAACAAGTACTAACAAGAGCAAAGCAGTGGGCAGCATATTTGTGATATCCTATCATTCTTTTCAAACCAGAATTCTTTTTCGAGCAAATTTCCTGCAAAAAGATCCGTAAGGCACATGCGGAAAAGTAGAAGTTCAAATTGTCATGCGATATCATAGACAATACCTCATCCTCAGAACAAGACCAGTGCATAATAAGGTTTTTCCATTCAATGTCTTCTAAATTTAGCACATGAGACTTCACCAGAAATTCGTTTATAGACTTTCCATCAAAGTGTGATTTCCTCTGGTAACACCGATACTGCTGCAATGCTTCCTTGAAAAGCGCAAGCAAGCTTTGCTCGTCATGACTATCCAGATTGACCCTCGCCTACTTACAACAATGTAATGTAAATCATTGATGTGTTCAATCATCAGAAAATAGGAAAATAATCACCATGAATAATAGCACTTACACGTAAGTGGGACAGGAAGATGTGAAAATGGTGTTTGTCTTCACTATAATCTTCTCATGATGGGAATATATGCACGTAGTCCCTAACAACATTGAAAGCATTGTCTTTTAAACTGGGAATAACTAGAATGGGGTTCCAATCTGCAGGAATTGGGCATCTCTGCAGTTGGGATAGGTCTTCGGCCGGTGGACTTGCTGTACTTTTTGCTGGAGTGGGATTTTTCTGTGGTATGGCTGGTGCTATGGCAAATGAAATCGACATACCTTTTGGTGGAGTGCAGGTCCTGTGTGGTGCGGCTAGTGGTGTGGCCAATGAAGTATGGGTATAGTCTGCTAGAGTCGATCCTACATTTTGTGTCACTGGTTGTACTACCAATATAAGTGGGGCACTGTCTGATTTCTCCGGCACAACCACGTTTTTCAAGGACTTTGTTGGTGCTCCTTCAGGTTCGGCAATCACCCTCTTCCTTTTTGATGTCTGATGCACAAGAACAACATTTGAGTGGAAAAACATGGTATGATGACAGATGGAAAATGTATTGATAATGGATGGGCATGGCATCTCGACATATATGATGAGTAAACTACAAATCCTATTCTTATGTTTACAAAATCCTACGAATTAAAGAGGCCCGATGAGTTCAAAGTGTCCATACCAACCGACCGTATAGACCTCTACACTGCAAATGCCCCTGCTCATATTCACTACAAGGAACATACTGTACTACTATCATACTCCCTCTGTTCCAAAATATAAGTCTTGGTAGAGATTTCCACTATGGATCACATACAGATGTATCCAGATACATTTTAGAGTGTAGATTCACTCATTTTGCTCCATATGTAGTCCATGGTGGAATCTATACAAAGACTTGTATTTAGGAACGGAGAGAGTACTTATTAAAGAAGAACGGAAGAGGAACATGCTAAAGAAGAGCAATCAGATTTTGCATAATGAAATGTTCGTTGCGCAGTGCCCACACATGATGAACCAGAGCCCATTAAGAAAGGAACTCCTTGCTGTCTCCCTATATGTGGTGCACACGCTTTTTTGAAAGTAAAGTAGGAACATTAGCTGACCAACTAATGTTATCTGTTTTAGTAATATCAGCATCATATCAGATTCGTACTTGAGCAACAAGTTTGGAATTATGGGTGGCACGTTGTTTAGCTTGATGGATTCAGGAGCAGTGCTAAGAAGGTACGATGATGGTACTGAATATAAAGGCATGTCTGCATTTGGGTTAGTCGACCATTTCAGGCGGTTGGATGAAGATCCTACGTCTCCTAACCCTTCTTCTTCCTCGTCTCTGATTCTTCCCATATAGAACACCGCATGGGCCGCCGGCTGGACCATCGGCCCCCACCGCTTATGTTCCTCCGCCACCCCACCCCCCACCCCCGCCCCCACCCGCGTCGAGTTTTCTTTGTTCGGCGAGGCCCCACCACCGCCCGCAACAACCAAAGTCCCCACCCGAGCCCCTTTGTTCGCACCGGCGAACTCCGACGAGCTTTGAAAAATTGACCGACCCAATTTTGAAATTTAGTCTACTGTGATTTAACTAGTGTGGAATATAAAAGGCGAAAACCATAAGCATTGGGAGTATAGTGTTGAGCGTGCCATGGCAGATCTGAAGGTGCAAACCAGACAAAGGCAACTTTGCAACCAATGTTTGCTCTCAACTAGCAAGTAAGTGATGGATAAGAAATCAGAGTAAAGCAGTGGCGATCTATTTTCTTGCTGTGATAAATAAGTTGAGCAGATATGAAAGAGTACCGCCTCTGGTGCGGCGCCATGTATGCATCTGCTGAGAATTTGACGGTGCTGCGGTAGCGATGGCTGTTGGCGGAGTGGAAGCAGATCTAGGAGGATAGACGGTGGCAGCGGGGCACGATGGACGAGACGGTCGTAGGAGCAGCGCCGACAAGGTGGACGACAGCGGGGATGAAGCGGTAGGACAGGATGCAAGGATCCCGGTCCGAAGCTGTGGATGAGAGAGGTCGATCTCTTGTAATGGACGGCGGCGTCGGGGTATCAGCTCCGGCATGGTGAAGGAGGACGGGGGTGGATGGGGTGGCGGACGGAGGAGGCTGGGGTGGAGAGGGTGTTTTGGCGCCCACGGAGTATGAATGGGGAAATGGAGGTGGAGAGGAAGGGGGGAACCATGTCTTCAGGGCGCGCTTGTCTCAAATGCGAGGAAATTTACAAACTTAGCCCCCGTTTCAAATTTCCTACATCACAGTAATATTAGTCGGTTGGGGATAGGACGGTAATCTCGCATACACCGAATATTTGCCGACGAGAGTTTGTTTTTGGCGCCCACCGTGTATGAATCAGGGAGGGAGTCAATTTTGGCCGAGGACACACTGTGTTTTGGCGCCCACCATGTATGAATCTCAGTGAGAGGCGGTTATGTCACGTTTGAGTGAAATTACAAACCTACCCCTATCAAAACCTATAGAAATCTAGCAGATAGGCTTTGCGTGGCAGGGATAGGCAGTAGTAATTTCCATCTCGCAGATTTTGGTTTTGGGCGGTTACTGCGACTTTCCCCACTTCGTTCAAATTTTGCAGAGTGCACGTTTACTGTGCCAACTCAATTCGAATCCTGTTTGTATTCTATTTTTTCGGGCGGGATCCATTTTCGATTGGAATAAAATTCTATATACATCATTTTTTATATATACTTTCAAAAGCACAACACCCTTTATACATAAATATGGTTTACAAATGGCATGATCTCAGATTCATAAGGTTGTATCCATCAATTTGGATTTTCAAATATTTGAAACCACTTTATGTTGAAATCCAATGTATGCATTCCTCGCTAACTGTCTCCAATTAATGTGTGTTTCATGCGGGGTTGGGTTTTTTACTTCTCAAACATGTATAATGTGTTTCACACACTCAACATATAGTGTAATCCCATTTAGACATTAATTGCATATAAACCATGCATTGTTTCTAATTAAAGAATATATGGATCACCAATATTGATAAACTATATAACATTACATGTGTCCCCAAATTCAAATAAATATGCATGTTTGATACACCAATTTGCGTTATGATATTATCGATGTCGTGATATCCAGTTTAAATATTTGAATCCCATTTAATCCAGATATAATCCAGATATAATCCAATGACTGAGATTATAGTTTGTTAGTTTTCAATGAAGTTTATGATTCATACTTGAAATTGTGATTGAATTATTACTCTAGCATAAGAAATCATATGACAAGAATTATATAAGTTGCTGTTCTAAGAATGATCATGATGCCCTCATGCCGTATTTTATTTTTATCGACACCTCTATCTCTAAACATGTAGACATATTTTTCTATCTCGACTTTTCGCTTGAGGACAAGCGAGGTCTAAGCTTGGGGGAGTTGATACGTCCATTTTGCATCTTGCTTTTATATCGATATTTATTGCATTATGGGCTATTATTACACAATAGGTCACAATACTTATGCCTATTCTCTCTTATTTTACAAGGTTTACATAAAGAGGGAGAATGCCGGCAGCTGGGATTCTGGGCTGGAAAAGGAGCAAATATTAGAGACCTATTCTGCACAGCTCCAAAAGTCCTGAAACTCCACGGAAGATGTTTTCCAAATATATAAAAAATACTGAGAGCAAGAACTTCACCAGGGGGCCACACCCTGCCCACGAGGGTGGGGGCGCGCCCTACCCCCCTGGGCGCACCCCCTACCTCGTGGGCCCCCTAGTGGCCCTCCGGTGGCCATCTTTTGCTATATGAAGTCTTTCGATGGAAAAAAAATAAGAATCCATCTTCTCGGGCGAAACTCCACCGCCACGAGGCGGAACCTTGGCGGAACCAATCTAGGGCTCTGGCGGAGCTGTTCTACCGGGGAAACTTCCCTCTTGGAGGGGGAAATCATCGCCATCGTCATCACCAACGCTCCTCTCATCGGGAGAGGGCAATCTCCATCAACATCTTCATCAGCACCATCTCCTCTCAAAACCCTAGTTCATCTCTTGTATCCAATTCTTGTCTCCAAGTCCGGCATTGGTGCTAGTAGGTTGCTAGTAGTGTTAATTACTCCTTGTAGTTGATGCTAGTTGGTTTAATTGGTGGAAGATCATATGTTCATATCCTATATGCATATTAATACCCCTCTGATTATGAACATGTTTATGCTTTGTGAGTAGTTACTTTTGTTCCTGAGGACATGGGAGAAGTCTTGCTATTAGTAGTCATGTGAATTTGGTATTCGTTCGATATTTTGATGAGATGTATGTTGTCTCTCCTCTAGTGGTGTTATGTGAACGTCGACTACATGACACTTCACCATTGTTTGGGCCTAGAGGAAGGCATTGGGGAGTAATAAGTAGATGATGGGTTGCTAGAGTGACAGAAGCTTAAACCCTAGTTTATGCGTTGCTTCGTAAGGGGGTGATTTGGATCCATATGTTTCATGCTATGGTTAGGTTTACCTTAATACTTTTGTTGTAGTTGCGAATGCTTGCAATAGAGGTTAATCATAAGTGGGATGCTTGTCCAAGTAAGGGCAGTACCCAAGCACCGGTCCACCCACATACCAAATTATCAAAGTACCGAACGCGAATCATATGAGCGTGATGAAAACTAGCTTGACTATATTCCCATGTGTCCTTGGGAACGCTTTTCTCTATATAAGAGTTTGTCCAGTCTTGCCCTTTGCTACAAAAAGGATTGGGCCACCTTGCTGCACTTTATTTACTTTTGTTACTTGTTGCTCGTTACAAATTATCCTATCACAAAACTATCTGCTACCACTTATTTCAGTACTTGTAGAGAATACCTTGGTGCAAACCGCTTATCATTTCCTTCTGCTCCTCGTTGGGTTCGACACTCTTACTTATCGAAAGGACTATGATAGATCCCCTATACTTGTGGGTCATCAGCGTGGCGGGATGCCATCACTTCCTTACCGGTTAGTGTGCGGCACGGTGGCATGAACGACGCTTGGTGACAGCTCTGGGGTGGAGTGGTCGGACAACCGTAAAGTGCATTGGTTTGTCAAGAGCTCAAGGACAGAAGATGAAGGAAATTTGGATTCCCCCCTTCAATCCTGGTCATTTATTACCGAGTAAAACGCATTGGCGGTCATTGAACTTGTCTTGATAGCTCACTTTGATCATTGTATACGAGATATGGTGATTATATGGTCACTGGCTCAATGTATAGCTCCCTATTTGTCTGGTTGACTAGTCAAACAGTCCGCATGCGCCTCATCAACTCGTGTTCTTTATCTATCTATCTATGTGGGCCTACCTGTCAGTGGAGATAGAAATAAAAACCAAAATTATGCGTATGTGTCATTACTGTTTAGACGTTTGTTGGAGGCCTCCGCGAACACCGAGCATGTATTCACCTGGCTCAACACCAACGATCATACTCATGACTCGGCGCCTTGCTCATGTATATCGTCCATCACAACGACAATTTATAAAACAGCCTAGCTAGAGAGGGTACTATGGTATGGAGTATGTACTATCGTGAGCAACCGATCATAGTGCCACTGCACACGAGTGTGTGTCTGATTGATTCGTCCATTATTCATAAGTTATGTATGGTTGTGTGGTGTCTAATGGTGGTCGTCGAATGCTAGCTGGCGACAAGAACGGTTGCATGGACGCCTGGTTGTCAATATGTGCCGCATACGCTTCAAAGGCTCGTCATCCATGAGTTCACATTTTACCACCACGTGAGCGCCTGACCGCCCTGGCCTACCGAAACCCCTTCCATCGCAACCGCGTGCTTCCCGCCTGAAACGATCACCGTCTCTATATAACTTCAATGCCGCATTCACCGGCCTTAACTGCAGGTGCAGTTGGTGTGTCACTGACATGCGGGCCTGATGCCCGTTGGGCCCACATGTCAGTGAGACAACGCATCTGCGGTTAAGTCACTGAAACAACATCCGCATTCACGCCCGACGCGACCTCTCACTGGCGCCGGCATTGCAGCAGCGTGACAGCCGAGAGAGCGCCACCCGTGCGGCATCCCGGTGCAAGTGACTGCTCCGCGTTAATGACAGCACGGCTGCCAACGAACCTACTCCGGTGCCAGCCATCCATCCGTCTGCCACGACTCATTGCCATTCGCCCGCTATATTAACTTGAGCCCCAGCTCCCAGCCATAGCCAAAGACCCACACTCATTCTCCTCCGGTCCCTTCCTTCTGTTGGCACCACTCCAACCATGGCCTCCAGGCACTCCAAAGCTCTCTTGGACGTACTATCGCAGGAGCAGACGAAGGACATCGGTGGCTTCGCTCCGGGCGCGCTCCAAAGCTCTATTGGACGTACTCTCGCAGGAGCAGATGAAGGAGATCGCCGGCTCCCCCCCGTCCGCCCTCTGCCGCCACGACCACGAAGCCGGCGCACGTGCGCGGGCGCAGCTGGCAATGAGGAAGAGTAGTACACGGTAGGTCGCCACTGCTCTGGTTGCAGGAAGGCCACCACTCCTCCACTCAGTTGACGCCAAGCTTGGTGGGATAAAAATTGGCGGTCGATAAGCCGCTTGACGGTGACATGGAGGCGGAAATCTTCATAACCTTGTGCTCCGGCCTGCCGCCGCCGACATCCCGACGACCCTCAGGTATAAGTTCTTCGAAAGCGGCCTTGCTCTACTGCCCCAGCTCCCCACGTGTCTGCATGTGCATCTTTTTCTACTCCCATCAACTCTTCCAAAGCCACCTAAATTTTTAGTATTATTAGAGGTAAAGCTACTTCATGCATTCAAATCTAGGGCTTTGTTCAAACAACGAAGAAAGGGGGGAAAGTTGTAGCATGAGTCTAGGACTTGATTCAAAGAGGAAATAATATGGTGAAAGTAGTAGAGACCGGATACACAACCGGTCTCTTGGTTGAAAAGGGAAATAATGGGAAAACCCAGTACAAACTAGATAAGGAAAAATCTATTATTGGTTGAAAAAAGGATAGAAAGTGGCGGCTGGTGGACAAGTCAACAGAGTATGTCCAGGATTAGATTTGTTGCCCTCACATAGTAAAAGGCCTCGAGGATTAGAATTGCTGCCCTCACATAGTAAAAGGTCTCCAGGATTAGATTTGCTGCCCTCACATAGTAAAAGGTCTCCAGGACTAGATTTGCTGCCCTCACATAGTACAAGGTCTCCAGGATTAGGTTTGCTGCCCTCACATAGTAAAAGGTCTCCAGGATTAGATTTGCTGCCCTCACATAGCATGAACAAACTCGGCATCACCACTTTATGCCTCCTTGTAGGTACATTGTGCTGATGCATCCACTGTCGCATGTCCTTATACTAACCTTTTGTTGTTGTTAATGTAAGGGCGCATGTAAAATGAAGCAATCACACTGTTACCTTAGAGACATGTCTAACGAGTGTTATTGTTAATCTAATGCCTCCAGTGATAAGATGCAATTAAACTGTGTTACAAATGGCACTCCTGCTGTTTTCCCCAGTATGATAAGTAAGTTGCTCCTTTACGCTGCTGAGTGTCCTGGTGTCCCCATGGTCCCATGCCATTAAACCAACTCTTTAACTATTGTTGATTTACTGTATCTAGTAAACAAGCAATGCCACCATTAAAGTAATCCCATATTTGAGGAATCTCATTGTTGATCATAATGCTTCTGGTAACATGAAGCATTGCTAATGTTTTAAAATTTCTACTGTCCTTGCGTGATTGCCATGAACATAATTAAGATGCTTCTTTTCATTTCGTATATGTTTCGTATATTCTTATTGACCAGCAACTGTTTACTTTCTATCTTTTGTGCAGATAGGGATATCCATTTTACCTTGTTGCTATTGTGACCTTTTGGTGAACTGCACAAAACAATTTTTTTGGAATGAGTGTCTTGTGCAGTTCAACTAAAATGTCACGTGGGCAACATCTCTCAATTTTGGTGGAACTGCACAAAATGGTGATTGGAGTTTCCAAAATCTCCGTCAAGTTCTGGTGGTAATCTCGTGCAATAGTTTATTAGCCTTTCCAAGATGAGCCGTCACTGTCACCACAATGGACTGCACAAAAGGATAAGAAAATTATAGTTGCACCTTACATGAGCCGGACAACCAACCTTAATGTTCCTTAATTTTAGTGCAACTACTAAAGAAGAACCTGCCAGCTCACGAGAGCAAGTACTTCTGGCTAGCTGAATGATGCAATCTTTTCTTCATTTCAGGTGAACTGCAGAAAAAGGCGCATGAATTGAATCATGGAACTCGAGGCAGGCCTCATCCGAGTGGAGCTGCAGGTTGAGTTCAAGGAGGCCACTATTAAAGTGAAATCATGCTCTTCTTGTTTGTGCTGTGCAAAAAGGAATACTCAACAACAGATGTTGTGACGGCCAAGAGCATTCGCCAAGTTCTTCGATTGTATGACATGGCTAGCCAAGATGGATTTAATCCCGATATTCACTTTATCAAAAGGCTCTAATGGGTTGGTTCTGAATCTTGCAAGCTGGGAATCAATGAGATGTGTAGGCATCTTTGTTGTACTTATTATTTGGATATTATTTGTTGGTTCTGAATCTTGCAAGCTGGGAATCAATGAGACGTGTAGGCATCTTTGTTGTACTTATTATTTGGATCTTATTTGTTGGTTCTGAATCTTGCAAGCTGGGAAACATGGCATGATGATGCAGAGGACAACAACCATAACAAACAGTTCAAACTTGGTAGTATTATCTTTGTGAAAGTGCGAAAAATGTGCTTATCGTGTGCGTCCTGAGAATAATAATTCTAATTGTTGTGCATGTCGATCCTGTGGCACTGATAGAACGAGCCAATGCATTGCTTGTTTTAAGTATAAATTTCTGTTAAAGCTAATTAAATTTAAGTAAAGTGACCACTAACTCCTCTTATTACAGTACCAATACAGACCCGCTCGTGAACCGACGTGTGACTGGAGTATGTTTCTTAATGGAGGCATTTGAATGCGCCGAGGATGCATCTTCTGCCGGGCGTGCAGCGGACGAGGGAGGGGTAGTAACTGTTGTCGCCTGTACACACTCAGTTTACTGTTGAATCCAATTCCCCAAGAGCTGAAAAACGAACTGCTGCCGCCGCCTACACACTCGTTCACTTGAAAAGACTCCAATGGCGATCCGAGGGGTGAGCCTGCTGGATATGGACTTCAGTAAGGAATTCCCCTTTGAGTTTGCCGTTCAGTCCTATGGCTGCACCAAGTTGAATGTGATGTACACCAACGATCTGGAATCGGTGAAGCTCTGCCTCGCCGAGTTCAAGCAGTACCTACAGGGCGAGAAAGCACAAGGTTGCAGGACTAGACCTTGTGCCCATCCATTCGTCTCCTGACAGGGACCGACGGATCGCCATCGCCCAGGTATGTGTGCGGGACGTCGTCGTCCGCCTTGGTGCTCTAGCCGCGGCGCCACCGTTTGTTGTTCCCAACATAGTCAGCAAAACAAGAGGAATAGGGAGACAACTGTTCGTCGAGAGGCTGATAGTCCTGGGCCCACCAGGTCCATGACCTAGGTTTTGTTGTTTAACATGGGCAGCCCACGACATGTTTCAACATTTTTTTGGATCCAGCAGGTACCAAGCGGCCTCTGGGCCTCCCAACCTAGCTTGTCTATAACATCAGCAACCCAAGTTATGTTTGTTTTTTCAAGACGACGCACAGCTCAGTTCTATTTTTCTATAAGAATGCAAAACTGAACCTGTTTTCTATAAGAATGCAAAACCGAACCTATATTTATATCTTATTTTATTACACACACACACACACACACACACACACACACACATATATATATATATATATATATATATATATATATATATATATATATATTAGAAACAACATAAGTTTCCGTTAAACCTGTCGTTCGTCCAACCATTTTATAGACCTTCCCACTTCCTTTAGTTTTCATTTTCATTAATCCTATATCTGAATTTTCTCCCTCTTTCTTTTTCGATGTAAACTGAGTTTTCTCCCAGTAATTTTCCTAGAACCAACTCAACTGTCCCACCTCTAGCCTAAAAAAATTAATACCCCACGTACTATTAACTCATCAAATTTAAATGATATTTTATTTCATAAGTTGAAAGTTCTTACAAAATAATAATAATAATTGTTTATATATAACTTGGCAAGTTAACTCCTAGTGATTGCGTACATAAGCTTGCAAAGATTTTACTGACCAATGCAGTAATAGACGTGCAATCATGTGTTTATGTTTTTATAACATTTCTCCATCTAGCCCAACATGATATTTTCACCCAGCCCAGCAAGTCGATGGATTTCGAGAAAAATGCAAATGGGCTTTAAATTCTACCATATATATAAACGGACTGCATAGATGCTACATCATTGTTTCACCCAGCCCACCAAATGGACTAAAAAACAATGGACCGGCTGACATGTGGGCCAGTAGGTTGAAGCCTAAGAAGGCGTTGGATTTACATCCAACGGCCGGCATTCTTCTTCATTCTCTCATCTTCTTCCCCCAGCGCTGCCGGGACCGCCTGCTCCAGCCTTTGGCGTCCAGCGGTGTTGTTTTGCGCTCCTCAGCGAAATGCTACCCCGCCGACGGCCAGGCCATCCCTCCACTCCGCACCTCCTGTTATTCTCTGCCGAGTGTAGGCCCACCCTGCACCTGAACCAGTCAAGTTTCCCACTCCTCTCCGTCTGCGACTCCACTTCCGCGTCTTCCCCATCTCTGGGCCGTTCTAGTCCGGGGCCTCGCCGTTGTCCAACGCCTCGGTGCGCTCGGCGCGGTGTGGTCAACATACGAGAGTCATCAGAAGAGGACTGTACATGGAGAGCCTGACGGCTGGGACCCACGAGGTCCATGGTCGCACGCAAGGAAAGTTCCTCCTTATTACGCACTGTACGTGGACTGTACGTGGGAAGGGCTTCTGTATTTAGCGAAAAAACGTTCCCCCCACTGACAGGTCGGACCCACCAGCTATATCTTCGCACGCAAGGAAGTGCCTCCTTATTACGCACAAAAAAATGAATACCCCCTGCTAGCTGGGACCCACCATAGTGGGTGGCTGACTTGTGGGCCTACTAAGTTGACGGGGACGGAGGGCTTTGTCAACTTAGTCAATATGAACGATTCTAGATCCAGTGACCGTACGATGTCCATCCAACAGCCATAGTGCTTCTTCAACCTCTGGTCTTCTTGCTCTAGCCGCCCAAAGCAGCGCCGGTCGTGCCGCGCGCTCATGCCTCGCATGGCCGGATGTGATGCCGCAGAGGCCTCACCTCCCCCTACTACTCCCACAGCTGGCCAGGGCATCCCTCTACTCACCCACACCCCCTGTTATTCTGCGGCAACGACAGCCTCACGCCGCAGCCGAACCAGTGAACCCTCGTACTCCTCTCCGCGTGGGCATCCACCGCCACGTCTTCCCCGGTGTAACACCCACAATGCGGCTATATCTCCCACATGTCAGGGCACGACTTAGAGGCACAGCCGCATGGTAGGCATGTCGCAAGAGGGGTAATCTTTACACATCCCATGTATTGAATAAGAAAGGGATAAAGAGTCGGCTTACAATCGCCACTTCACACAATACATAAATAGTCATACATCATCCAGAATACAATTAAGGTCCGACTACAGAACCAAAATAAAGAAAGACAACCCAAAATGCTAGATCCCCGATCGTCCCAACTGGGCTCCTCTACTGATCATCTGGAAAAGAAACATAGTAACGACCCGAATCCTCGTCGAACTCCCACTTGAGTTCAGTAGCGTCCCCTGCACTGGCATCATCGGCACCTGCATATGTTTGGAAGTATCTGTGAGTCACGAGGACTCAACAATCTCACACCCGCGAGATCAAGACTATTTAAGCTTAAGGGTAGGAAAGGGTAGTGAGGTGGAGCTGCAGCAAGCACTAGCATATATGGTGGCTAACTTACGCAAAAGAGAGCGAGATGAGAAGCAAATCACGGACGAGAAGCTAATAGTGATCAAGAAGTGATCCTAAAACTACTTACGTTCAAACATAACACGAGACCGTGTTCTCTTCCCGGACTCCGCCGAAAAGAGACCATCACGGCTACACACGCAGTTGATTCATTTTAATTAATTCAAGTGTCAAGTTCTCTACAACGGGATATTAACAAATTCCCATATGCCCATAATCACGGGCACGACTTTCGAAAGTTCAAAACCCTGCAGGGGTGTCCCAACTTAGCCCATCACAAGCTCTCATGGTCAACGAAGTATATTCCTTCTCGTGGGAAGACCCGATCAGTCTCGGAATCCCGGTTACAAGACATTTCGACAATGGTAAAACAAGACCAGCAAAGCCTCCCGATGTGCCGACAAATCCCGATAGGAGTCGCACGTATCTCGTTCTCAGGGCACACCGGATAGGTCAAGCTACGAGTAAAACCAACCCTCGAGTTGCCCCGAGGTGGCCCCGCAGGCTGCCCGTTTCGGACCAACACTTAGAGGAGCACTGGCCCGGGGGTGTGTGTGTGTAAAATAAAGATGACCCTTGAGTCTGCAGAACCCAAGGGAAGGTATGTGGTGGTAGGTAGGCAAATGGTAAAACCAAGGTTGGGCCTTGCTGGAGGAGTTTTATTCAAAGCAAACTGTCAAGGGGTTCCCATAACACCCAACCGCGTAAGGAACGCAAAATCAAGGAACATAACACCGGTATGACGGAAACTAGGGTGGCAAGAGTGGAACAAAACACCAGACATAAGGCTGAGCCTTCCACCCTTTACCAAGTATATAGATGCATTAAAGTAAATAAGAGATAATAATGATATCCCAACAATATCCATGTTCCAACATGGAACAAACTTCATCTTCACCTGCAACTAGCAACGCTATAAGAGGGGCTGAGCAAAAGCGGTAACATAGCCAAACAACGGTTTGCTAGAAAATGTGGGTTAGAGGCTTGACATGGCAATATGGGAGGCATGATAAAGCAAGTGGTAGGTAACGCGGCATGGCAATAGAGCGAACAACTAGCAAGCAAAGATAGAAGTGATTTCGAGGGCATGGTCATCTTGCCTGCAAAGTTCTCAGAGTTGACGAAAGCTTGATCCTCGTTAGCGTACTCAACAGGTTCCTCGATCACGTACTCGTCTCCCGGCTCTACCCAAAGCAAGAACACAAACAAAGGACCAACAATCAATCACGGTGCAATGCACAAGCAACATGATGCAAAACATGGCATGACATGCGGGATGTGATATGCAATGCATATGCGTGCTTTGGAAGGGAAAGAATGAACAAGGCATCAACTTGGCAAACCAAGTGTGCTTCTGGAAAGATGAGATGATTTCGGTCGAAATCGATATAAAGATCGCCGAAAACGGATGCACGGTTTGCAAATGGCAAGCAAAACAAGAATGGCACAAATATGCGATTAACAACACGATGCCATCTAGAATGCAACAAGAAACTAAGATACTGCACTCCAACATAGCAACAAAGCATATGGTAGTGATCTACTCAAGATGCTTAACAAAATATGAACACTGAACTACGGCTAAATCACACTAGAACAGGTTAAAACAAGCATGGAAAAAGTGCAAAAGATATCAGCTTCACAGACTTAGTGAAAATACTAACATGCCAGGAATAACATCAGGAAGCCATGTTTAGAGCAAGCAAACAACATGCTACAGGAACATATCATAGCAAAAAAATGAATGGCATGAATCTACTAAATGCATAGAACAAAAATCCCTTACTGATCATGAGCCAAAAAGGCACATAAGATATGATGGCACCCATGTAAACATAGCAAGTTTTATTGACAGTTTCACACTTAGCAGAAAACTGAGCATGGCATAAACAAAATTATGAAGGCATCTTTGCGAGCTCAGATCACCCACCACAAAACATTGCATGACAAGATAAGCATACTAACAGCAATAAGACATGTTCATGAAGCTAACCATGGCAAGATTAAGTTCATAGCATGCTTGGATCAACTACAACAACCATGGCAAAATTGATTAATATGTAAACAATCTGCCAGGAACATTTTATAGCAAAAGTAGAGCAAGATTAAGACATGCTAGGGCAGTCCATAATAGCAAACAGGGGCATGGATGGATAGAGCATAACCATATGTCCAAAACATCCTTAATGAAGCAAATCAAAATAAGCATGGATCTCACTATAGCATCAAGTTTACATGGCATAAAAATAACAGCAGGAAAAGGACTTAGCAAAATCCTAAGTCCCTGAAATCAGCAATATCACGAAGGCTACTTTGCATGCTTGTGCTAGTCACCACATTTATCAGAAAAAATACATGGCAAGCACCCCTGTAAAGATGGCATGGCATAGACCAACACACATGTAGAGCTCATGCCCATAAGATGCACACAACAAATGTGACAAAAATGACAAATCACCTTAAACTGATAAGTAACAGGAGAAAACATTTTATAGCACTCTTGCATCAATGATTTGGGCATCCATATGAACTCAAACAAGCATTCCACAAGGTAATGAAATGAAGAGCATTTCCCAGTGAACATTTTGATATCTCATGCGCATGAAACGGAGCTACGGTCATGGAGTTATGGCATGAACAACAGGGGCATAAAATGTAGAAGAGAAAAGGACTTAGTGGAAAATCGACCTTGCGCGAAAACCAGATCTAGGGTTCGTCGCACGGTGCACGAACCGAGGACGACCCGAGCTCTCGCTGGAGAGGAGGGGGTGCTTGCTGGAGAAAGGATGGGGCGACGTCGGGCGGCGCAGTGGCGCGTGGTGGCGGTGCGAGCTCCGGGAGGCGGCGGCGCATGCTCCGGGAGGCAGCGACGAGGTGGCGTGACCGGCCGGCGCGGGAGGCGGCGGACGGTGGCCGGACGGCGGCCGGAGTAGAAGAGGACAGCAGCGGCGCTTCGCGTGGGGAGGCGCCGGGAGGCGCGGGCGGCGGACGGGCCCCGTGGGCCCGATTTGGGTCCAGCGGGTCGCGATAGCGGGGATGACGCGGTGGACACGTGTCAGGCGGGGATTGGTGCAGAGCGGCGGCGGTGGCTCTGTCCGGCAGGTTCGGACTTGTCCGGCGGCGAGAGGGAGCGGGGCTAGGGTTTCGTTTGCGCGGAAAAATGGAGGGGATCACATATTTATACCTAGGAGGAGGTAGGAGTGTCCAAATGGGGTGTAGTTTTCGCCCACACGATTTTGATCCGACGACGGAGGACATGGGAGTGGTTTGGAAGGGTTATTGGGCCGTTTTGGGGGGGGGGGTGTTGGGTTGCAACACACAAGAGGCCTTTACGGTTCCCCGGTTAACCATTGGGGCATCAAACGGACTCCAAATGACACGAAATTTGACAGGCGGTCTACCGACGGTGTACCAAGGCCACCTAGCAAATCTTGGTCCATTCCGAGAACGTTTAACACCCGCTCACGAAAAGTGACAAGAGGGGAACGCCGGTGCACGTGGGAGTGTCGGATTGCAAAACGGACAACGGGGAAAATGCTCGGATGCATGAGACGAACACGTATGAAAATGAGATGCACATGATATTAAATGCATGACATGAACAAAATGCAAAACAAAGACAAAAACCCAATCACGAAGGGAATCTCATAACTTAAAGCCGGAAATGGTAGAGTCGGAGTACAAATATGGCAAGTTACATCTGGGGTGTTACACCCGGCTCCGCGTCGTCCCCTTCCTAGGCCTCACCGTCGTCCACCGCCTTGGTGCTCTCGGCGTGGCGTGGTCAATGTGGTCAACGACCGACTTCCATCGGAAGAGTACCATATGTGGAGAGGCTGATAGCTGGGTCCACGGCCACAGCCTAGTTTTTTTGTGATTTGCCAAGTAAGTCGCTTTGTCAGGCATGTTGGGCCGCAAATCTTTCAAGACGAGGAGAGCTTCATTCGGCTGGCCGAGAACATGGCCTATCAGTAATGAGAAATGGGTTGTACATTTTTAAAACACATCAAACCGACAATTAGTTTCAAATTTCTTTTTTTCATTTCGAGATTTTAAATTGCATTGGTTTTTATGCGTGGACAATTTGTTGGATTTTATATTGATATATATTTATTTTTAAAATCAGAAATCAGTTTGAACGTGACTCAAAATTTCAGGATTAAAAAGAGTTCGGACCACACCGAAATATGCAAAATTTCGTATAATTTTTTAACCGTGGCCACAATATGGGTTGTAATGCTAACAAAAAGAATATGGGCTCCATTTTTTTTAAGAATTAGCAAATGGGCTGTAAATTATTAGAAATAATGGCAGATGGGCTGTATGCTGTTTTCCATAGATTTGAGGCTTTCCTAGAAAAGGTTGACGCACAAGCAGTGACTGTTGGATGTCCATCCAACGGCCGTCGTGCTTCTTCAATCTCCGCTCTTCCTGCTCCAACCGCTCAAACAAGCACCGGCAGGACTGCCTGCTACCTCCTTCCCGCGGTCGGCTGTGCTGCCGCGCAGGCCTCACTGCCCCACCGTACTCCCATCGTTGGCCTAGCCATCCCTCTACTCACCCACACCTGCTGTTATTCTCCGGTGACGGCAGACGAACCAGTAAACCCTCATACAGTCGTACTCCCCTCCGCGTGGGAAACAACTGCCGAGTCTTCCCTGGCTCCGTGTCGTTCCCTTCCTAGGCCTCGCTGTCGTCCACCGCCCTGGTGCTCTCGGCGCGACCTGGTCAACGTGGTCAACGACCGACATGCATCTGAAGTGGACTGTGCGTGGAGAGGCTGACAGCTGGGTCCACGGGCGCACACAAGGAAATGCCTCCTTATTACGCGCAAAATAATGATTCCTCCACCTGACATCTGGGACCCACCGGAAGGGCCTCTGTATTTCATGAAAAAAAATGTTACCACTGCTGACAGCTCGGACCCACCAGCTATATCTTCGCACGCAAGGAAGTGCCTCCTTATTACGCACAAAAAATGAATACTCCCCCTGCTAGCTGGGACCCAGTATAGTGGGAGGCTGACTTGTGGGCCTACTAAGTTGATGGGGACGGAGGGCTTTGTCAACTTAGTCAATATGCACGATTCTAGCTCCATTGACCGTATGATGTCCATCCAACGGCCGTAGTGCTTCTTCAACCTCTGGTCTTCTTGCTCCACCCGCCCAAACCAGCGCCGGTCATGCCTCGTGCTCCTGCCTCCCGTGGCTGGCTGCGATGCCGCAAAGGCCTCACCGCCCCTACTACTCCCACCGCTGGCCAGGCCATCCCTCGACTCACCCACACCCCCTGTTATTCTACGGCGACGGCAGCCTCACACCGCAGCCAAACCAGTGAACCCTCGTACTCCTCTCCGCGTGGGCATCCACTGCCGCGTCCTCCCTGGCTCCGCGTCGTCCCCTTTCTAGGCCTCGCCATCGTCCACCGCCTTGGTGCTCTCGGCGCGGCGTGGCCAATGTGGTCAACGACTGACTTCCATCGGAAGAGTACTGTACGTGGAGAGGCTGACAGCTGGGTCCACGGTCGCAGCAAGGAAGTGCCTCCTTATTACGCGCAAAATAAATATTCCTCCACCTAACAGCGGGGACCCACCAAACAGGCCACTGTATTTCGCGAAAAAATGTTCCCCCTGACCGCTGGGACCCACCAGCTACATCTTCGCACGCAAGGAAGTGCGTCCGGGCAAAAAAAAATGATTTGCCCCCTTGACTGCTGGGACCCACCAGCTACATCTTCGCACGCAAGGAAGTGCTTCACAGTCGGGACCCACCTGGTCGAAGCGTACATAGCGTTGTCATTCTGGTCGCGAACGTGTACGCACATACTGGTCGATGTAGAGGCGCACACGTGTCGTAGCAGAGGCGCGCACGTAGCATGCACACGTACGTACATCGGCCAGGGTGCAAGAAAGTAAATATGGCCACATACGTACATACGGGCGGGGTCTCGAACGCCTACTTGCGTGTATGCACGACCAGGGATCGTGTACATGGATGGGTCGGAACGGAGAAACAACGTCCTCGTCGTGTTCATGGGGAGCCAACCGGCTGGGTCGGAACGGAATGCGTCGCCGTGTTCATCGAGAAGGCTTGGACGGAACAGGCGATGGAAATGAGGCCTGGCGTACCGCAGAACAGAGGAAACGACCTTGTGTTCGACCGGCCACGTTCGAAACGGGATCATGTTCATCGGGAGGGGTCTGGTGTACCACAAAACGGAGGAAACGGACCTCCTACGGTCGAAACAGGGGTCCTGTTGATCGGGAGGGGTGTGGCGTACCGCAAAACGGAGGAAACGGACTTGTGTTGGAGCGCTACGGTCGAAACGGGGTTCCTGTTCATCGGGAGGGGTGTGGCGTACCACAAAACGGGACTCCACGGGATACTGTTCATCTCCACCGTTGACCCCCTCCAGCCTCCATGGGCTACTGTTCATCCACCGTCGACCTCCTCCAGCCTCCACTTGCGACTGTTCATCCACGGGCTCCTATTCATCCAGCCTCCACCGCGCGCTACTCCACCGGCTACTGTTCAACTAGCCCTCTCCATGGGCTCCTGTTCAACCACCCCTCCACGGGCTACTGTTCATCCAGCCCTCCACCGTCTACTATTCATCCTGCCCTCCACGGGGTGGTCCTATTCATCCTGCCCTCCATAGGGTCATGTTCATCCAGCCCCAACCGGCTCGATCGATCGGGGTCCTGTTCATCCAGAGGCAACACCATGGGGTCCTGTTCATCCACCCCCACCGGGAACTGTTCATCCAACCCCCCCGCAACGCTCACTGTTCATTTAGAGACAACATCGATCGGCTTCAGCTAGCAGTAGTAGCGAAGGAATCGCTCAATCGGGTTCAGTTAACAGCCATCGATCGATCGCTCGGGTTCAGTAACGCGTAGCCTGCAGTGCAATCGCTCGGGTTCAGTTAGAGCCCAACGCCTCGCTCGGGTTCAGTTAGAGCCCAATGCCTCACACCCACGCGCATGCATGTACGAGAGAAACGCGCATCACTCAGCCCCGACCACCCACCTAATCGGGAACATCCCGATATTTTCCTTGCCCTTGCTTCTACCATGGTTTTTTTCGTCATGGACGGCCCAAAGAGTGTCATGCAACTGCGTCATGATACCGGGTTTTGTCACAATTATCATCATAGAAGTGTCATAAGTATGACAGAAAAGATTTTCGTTCGGCCCAAAATGTCACGGATGTGTCTTTTTTTGTAGTGCACTTTGCATGATATGCTCATTCCTATGCCTTTGCCATGCATTTTTGACCCATGCTTTGCATTACACATGATGATTGATTCTCATACTTATATGTGTATTTGCAAGCTTGGAGATGTCACTTGTCATTGCCATGTTTGCTTTGTGCCCCATGCCTATGATGATACTATGATCTTGCTTTGTGTTCGTGCTTGCGATATGTCATGTGCATTACCTATGCCTATTATTTGCATCTCTACCTCACAATTACATACTTGTCCACACGATTTCTTTGCTTGTGCTCGATTGATATGCTTACATGCCGTGTCACAATCCTTTGTCACACCCTATGCTATGCTTGACGATGACACTTATTTGGTGAATCACCTCTTGAATGCTTGGTTTTGCACTAACGCTAACCACATTTGTTTTTTCCAACTGTTTGTTGTCCTTGCTCTTTTTGAAGGAATCACTAGATGGTGCGACATTGGAAAGTGCCCATTTCGAGCTTCAAGACGACGAGTACCTGGTGAACGTCCACTTCTACACGGCGAAACCATCTCCTTCCATTGGTGATTTGGTATTCGATCCGAGGTCGGATCTTTCCAAAGGGGGGGAGATGATGCGGAGCATCCTATGGACATCACCATGTCAATAGTCCGTTTGGTGAGTGACACGTGCGACATCTACTTGACATACCCAAAGGTGAATCATCCCCTTTACACGTGCTCACTTGACCCCTTCGAGGATGGTATACTACTTGACACCCCTCTCGTGTGCATGCATAGGTATTTTCGGAACACTAGGACGACGAGGAGGAGTGCAAGCGCCAAGGAACAACTATACCATCCGTGAGGGAAGCATGGAAGCGACGACGGAGGAAGATGGAGACAGCTCCCAGGACCCGGACATCCGGCCCTGGCCCGGACATCCAGCCCCTGGAAGTGTCACCAGCAGCAAGGAGCCAGCGGCCAAGTCTACAGGGCCCGGACATCCGGCGCGTCCCGAGCCCCCGGACATCCAGCCTCCAGCCCGGAAATCCGGACCCCGCCATTTCAGAGAGCAACAAGGCTGGACCCTGCCAGCCCGGACATCCGGCCCCAGCGCCCGGACATCCAGCCCGACGCCCGGACATCCGCCCCCTGCTTGTGTGCAGCACATCTGGGCCGTGTCCCATGTACCCCTTCGCCCCTTAGACTATATATACTCCCCCTCCACCTATGTTTTAGGGTTAGCATTGTGTAAGCTCATATTAGAGATACATCATCGCTCATCCACATCGGATCTACTCCACAAGAGAGACCGCAGCCCCTCTTCGGAGAAGGTCCCTTTGGATTCAAGACCCCCCTTTGGGCGGCCCCATCAAGACCTCCTCACGGAGAAGAACCGGCTACCTTTGTATCGTCCTTTGTTGATCGTGGATCGTGTGATCTCTTATGTACTTGAGGATCTAGCATATGTGTTACTATTTCTTGTTGGTTTTAGTGATTCTCTGATGATTCCCCTCGTGTTTCCTCTCGTGTTCTTCGCGGGATCCGCTCCTTTGGGGAAAGATCGGCCATCTAGGGTTCCACCCTACATCACCTAAGCACCGCTATGATATGACCGAGGTGGATTATGGTGGAGGGGGGCACCGCACATGGCTAAAAGATCAATGATCAACTTATGTCTCTTTGGGGTGCCCCTTCCCCCGTATATAAAGGAGTGGAGGAGGGGGAGGGCCGGCCCTCCTATGGCGCGCCCCACGGGGAGTCCTACTCCCACCGGGAGTAGGATTCCCCCCCTTCCCTAGTTCGACTAGGAGTGGAAGGAAGGGGGAGAGAGGGGGAAGGAAAGGGGGGGGGGAGGCCCCCACCCAATTCGGATTGGGCTTGTGGGGGGCGCACCCCCTCCTAGGCCTCCCTCTCTTCTCTCCCACTATGGCCCAATAAGGCCTATATACCTCCCGGGGGGCTCCGGTAACCTCCCGGTGCTTCGGTATATGCCCGAACTCACCCGGAACCATTCTGACATCCAAATATAGTCATCCAATATATCAATCTTTGTGTCTCTACCATTTCGAGACTCCTCGTCATGTCCATGATCATATCCGGGACTTCGAACTACATTCGGTACATCGAAACACATAAACTCATAATACCGATCGTCACCGAAAGTTAAGCGTGCGGACCCTATGGGTTTGAGAACTATGTAGACATGACCGAGACACGTCTCCGGTCAATAACCAATAGCGGAACCTGGATGCTCATATTGGTTCCTATATATTCTATGAAGAACTTTATCGATCAAAGCGCATAACAACATACGTTGTTCCCTTTGTCATCGGTATGTTACCTGCCCGAGATTCGATCATCAGTATCTCAATACCTAGTTCAATCTCGTTACTGGCAAGTCTCTTTACTCGTTCCGTAATGCTACATCCCGTAACTAACTCATTAGCTACATTGCTTGTAAGGCTTATATTGATGTGCATTACCGAGAGGGCCCAGAGATATCTCTCCGACAATTGGAGTGACAAATCCTAATCTCGATCTATGCCAACTCAACAAACACCATCGGAGACACCTGTAGAGCACCTTTATAATCACCCAGTTACATTGTGATGTTTGGTAGCACACAAAGTGTTCCTCGGTATTCGGGAGTTGCATGATCTCATAGTCATAGGAACATGTATAAGTTATGGAGAAAGCAATAGCAACAAACTAAACGATCATTGTGCTAAGCTAACGGATGGGTCAAGTCAATCACATCATTCTCTAATGATGTGATCCCGTTAATCAAATGACAACTCATGTCTATGGTCAGGAAACATAACCATCATTGATTCAACGAGCTAGTCAAGTAGAGGCAAACTAGTGACACTCTGTTTGTCTATGTATTCACACATGTACTAAGTTTCTGGTCAATACAATTCTAGCATGAATAATAAACATTTATCATGATATAAGGAAATATAAATAAAAACTTTATTATTGCCTCTAGGGATATTTCCTTCAGTCTCCCACTTGCACTAGAGTCAATAATCCAGATTACATTGTAATGATTCTAACACCCATGGAGTCTTGGTGCTGAGCATGTTTTGCTTGTGAGATAGGCTTAGTCAACGGGTCTGCAACATTCAGATCCGTATGTATCTTGCAAATCTCTATGTCTCCCTCCTTGACTTGATCATGGATGGAATTGAAGCGTCTCTTGATGTGCTTGGTTCTCTTGTGAAATCTAGATTCCTTTGCCAAGGCAATTGCACCAGTATTGTCACAAAATATTTTCATTGGACCCGATGCACTAGGTATGACACCTAGATTGGATATGAACTCCTTCATCCAGACTCCTTCATTTGCTGCTTCCAAAGCAGCTATGTATTCTGCTTCACACGTAGATCCTGCCATGACGCTCTGCTTGGAACTGCACCAACTTACAGCTCCACCATTTAATAAAAAGACGTATCCGGTTTGTGACTTAGAGTCATCCGGATCAGTGTCAAAGCTTGCGTCGACGTAACCGTTTACAACGAGCTCTTTCTCACCTCCATATACGAGAAACATATCCTTAGTCCTTTTTAGGTATTTCAGGATATTCTTGACCGCTCTCCTGTGATCCACTCCTGGATTACTTTGGTACCTCCCTACTAAACTGATAGCAAGGCACACATCAGGTCTGGTACACAGCATTTCATACATGATAGAGCCTATGGCTGAAGCATAGGGAACACCTTTAATTTTCTCTCTATCTTCTGAAGTGGTCGAGCATTGAGTCTGACTCAACTTCACACCTTGTAATACAAGCAAGAACCCTTTCTTTGCCTGATCCATTTTGAACTTCTTCAAAACTTTATCAAGGTATGTGGATTGTGAAAGTCCAATTAAGCGTCATGATCTATCTCTATAGATCTTGATGCCCAATATATAAGAAGCTTCACCGAGGTCTTTCATTGAAAGATTCTTATTCAAGTATCCTTTTATGCTATTCAGAAAATCAGTATCATTTCCGATCAACAATATGTCATCTACATATAATATCAAAAATTCTACGGAGCTCCCACTCACTTTCTTGTAAATACAGGCTTCTCCAAAAGTCTATATAAAACCATATGCTTTGATCACACTATCAAAGCGTATATTCCAACTCTGAGAGGCTTGCACCAGTCCATAAATGGATCGCTGGATTGCACACTTTGTTAGCACCTTTTGGATCGACAAAACCTTCTGGTTGCATCATATACAACTCTTCTTTAAGATATCCATGAAGGAATGCAGTTTTGACATCCATTTTCCAAATTTCATAATCATAAAATGCGGCAATTGCTAACATGATTCAGACGGATTTAAGCATCACTACGGGTGAGAAGGTCTCATCGTAATCAACTCCTTGAACTTGTCAAAAACCTTTTGCAACAAGTCGAGCTTTGTAGACAGTAATATTACCGTCAGCGTCAGTCTTCTTCTTGAAGATCCATTTATTCTCTATGGCCTGCCGATCATCGGGAAAGTCAACCAAAGTCCACACTTTGTTTTCATACACGTATCCCATCTCAAATTTCATGTCCTCAAGCCATTTTGTGGAATCTGGGCTCATCATCACTTCCTCATAGTTCGTAGATTCGTCATGGTCAAGTAACATGACTTCCAGAATAGGATTACCATACCATTCTGGTGCGAATCTTACTCTGGTTGACCTACGAGGTTCGGTAGTAACTTGATCAGAAGTTTCATGATCATCATCATTATCTTCCTCATTTACTGGTGTAGGAATCACTGGAACTGATTTTGGTGATGAACTACTTCCAGTAAGGGAGAAGGTACAATTACCTCATCAAGTTCTACTTTCCTCACACTCACTTCTTTCAAGACAAACCCCTTCTCTAGAAAGGATCCATTCTTAGCAATGAATATCTTGCCTTCGGATTTGTGATAGACCTATGAAGACACATTTATCTGATTTGGGTTCGAGCTTAGCAGGTTGAAGCTTTTTCACATAAGAATCGCAGCCCCAAACTTTAAGAAACGACAACTTGGGTTTCTTGTCAAACCACCGTTCATAAGGTGTCGTATCAACGTATTTAGATGGTGCCCTATTTAAGGTGAATGCATCCGTCTCTAAAGCATAACCCCAAAACGATAGCGGTAAATCAGTAAGAGACATCATAGATCGCACCATATCTAGTAAAGTACGAATACGACGTTCGGACACACCATTACGCCGTGGTGTTCCGGGTAGAGTGAGTTGCGAAACTATTCCACATTGTTTCAGATGAAGACCAAACTCGTAACTCAAATATTCTCCTCCATGATCAGATCGTAGAAACTTTATTTTCTTGTTACGATGATTTTCCACTTCACTCTGAAATTCTTTGAACTTTTCAAATGATCCAGACTTATGTTTCATATAGATATACCCATATCTGCTCAAATCATCTGTGAAGGTGAGAAAATAATGATATCCGCCGCGAGCTTCAATGTTCATTAGACCACATACATCAGTATGTATGATTTCCAATAACTTTGTTGCTCGCTCCATTGTTCCAGAGAATGGAGTTTTAGTTATCTTGCCCATGAGGCATGGTTCGCAAGTACTAAGTGATTCATAATCAAGTGATTCTAGAAGTCCATCATAATGGAGTTTCTTCATGCGCTTTACACCAATATGACCCAAACGGCAGTGCCACAAATAAGTTGCACTATCATTATCAACTCTGCATCTTTTGGCTTCAATATTTATGAACATGTGTATCACTACTATCAAGATTTAGTAAAAATAGACCACTCATCAAGGGTGCATGACCATAAAATATATTACTCATATAAATAGAACAACCATTATTCTCTGGTTTAAATGAATAACCGTCTCGCATCAAACAAGATCCAGATATAATGTTCATGCTCAACGCTGGCACCAAATAACAATTATTTAGGTCTAAAACTAATCCCGAAGGTAGATGTAGAGGTAGCGTGCCGACGGCAATCACATCAACTTTGGAACCATTTCCCACACGCATCGTCACCTCGTCCTTAGCCAATCTTCGCTTAATCCGTAGCCCCTGTTTCGAGTTGCAAATGTTAGCAACTGAACCAGTATCAAATACCCAGGCACTACTGCGAGCATTAGTAAGGTACACATCAATAACATGTATATCAAATATACCTTTCACTTTGCCATCCTTCTTCTCCGCCAAATACTTGGGCCAGTTCCGCTTCCAGTGACCAGTTCCTTTGCAGTAGAAGCACTCAGTCTCAGGCTTAGGTCTAGACTTGGGTTTCTTCACTTGAGCAGCAACTGGCTCTCTGTTCTTCCTGAAGTTCCCCTTCTTCCCTTTACCCTTTTTCTTGAAACTGGTGGTCTTGTTGACCATCAACACTTGATGCTCCTTTTTGATTTCTACCTCCACAGCCTTTAACATTGCGAAGAGCTCAGGAATCATCTTATCCATCCCTTGCATATTATAGTTCATCACGAAGCTCTTGTAGCTTGGTGGTAGTGATTGAAGAACTCTGTCAATGACACTATCATCAGGAAGATTAACTCCCAGTTGAGTCAAGTGGTTGTGGTACCCAGACATTTTGAGTATATGTTCACTAACAAAACTGTTCTCCTCCATCTTGCAGCTGTAGAACTTATTGGAGACTTCATATCTCTCAATTCGAGCATTTGCTTGAAATATTAACTTCAACTCCTTGAACATCTCATATGCTCCATGACGTTCAAAACGTCGTTGAAGTCCAGGTTCTAAGCCGTAAAGCATGGCACACTGAACTATCAAGTAGTCATCAGCTTTGCTCTGCCAGGTGTTCACAACATCTGACGTTGCTCCTGCAGTGGGTTTATCACCTAGCGGTGCTTCCAGGACGTAATTCTTCTGTGCAGCAATGAGGATAATCCTCAAGTTACGGACCCAGTCCGTGTAGTTGCTACCACCATATTTCAACTTAGCTTTCTCTAGGAACGCATTAAAATTCAACGGAACAACAACACGGGCCATCTATCTGCAACAACATATACATGCAAAATACTATCAAGTACTAAGTTCATGATAAATTAAAGTTCAATTAATGAAATTACTTAAGAACTCCCACTTAGATAGACATCTGTAACACCCAAAATGCGGCTATATCTCCCATGTGTCAGGGCACGACTTAGAGGCATAGCCACATGGTAGTTTTGTCGCAAGAGGGGTAATCTTCACACAATCCCATGTACTGAATAAGAAAGGGATACAGAGTTGGCTTATAGTCGCCACTTCACACAAATAATAAATTAAACATACACCATCCAGAGTACAATCAAGGTCCGACTACGGAACCAAAATAAAAGAAGACAACCCCAAATGCTAGATCCCCGATCGTCCCAACTAGGCTCCACTACTGATCAACCAAAAAAGACACATAACAACGACCGAGATCTTCATCGAGCTCCCACTTGACCTCGGTTGCGTCACCTGCACTGATATCATCAGCACCTGCAACTGTTTGGAAGTATCTGTGAGTCACGAGGACTCAACAATCTCACACCCGCGAGATCAAGACTATTTAAGCTTATGGGTAGGATAGGGTAATGAGGTGGAGCTGTAGCAAGCATTAAGCATATATGGTGGCTAACATACACAAATAAGAGCAAGAAGAGAAGCAACGCAATGGTCGAGAAGCTAGAAGTGATCAAGAAGTGATCCTGAAAACTACCTACGTTCAAACATAACACAAGACCGTGTTCACTTTCCGGACTCCGCCGAGAAGAGACCATCACGGCTACACACGCGGTTGATGCATTTTAATTAAGTCAAGTGTCAAGTTCTCCACAACCGGATATTAACAAATTCCCATCTGTCACATAACCACGGGTACGGCTCTCGAAAGTTTATACCCTGCAGGGGTGTCCCAACTTAGCCCATCACAAGCTCTCACGGTCAACGAAGGATATTCCTTCTCTCGGGAAGACCCGACCAGTCTCGGAATCCCGGTTACAAGACATTTCGACAATGGTAAAACAAGACCAGCAAAGCTGCCCGATATGTCGACAATCTCGATAGGAGCTGCACATATCTCGTTCTCAGGGCAACACCGGATGAGCAATCCATACAACTAAAACCAGCCCTCAAGTTTCCCCGAGGTGGCGCTGCAAGGGGCTCTAGTTCGGACCAACACTTAGAGAAGCACTAGCCCCGGGGGGGGGGGGTTAAAATAAAGATGACCCTTGGGTTGGCCGACCCAAGGGAAGGGTAATAGGTTGTTAGGCAAATGTGAAACCAAGGTTGGGCCTTGACGGAGGAGTTTTATTCAAAGTGAACTGTCAAGGGGTTCCCATAACAACCAACCGTGTAAGGAACGCAAAATAAAGGTACATAACACCGGTATGACGGAAACTAGGGCGGCAAGAGTGGAACAAAACACCAGGCATAAGGACGAGCCTTCCGCCCTTTACCAAGTATATAGATGCATTAATTAAATAAGAGATATTGTGATATCCCAACATATCCATGTTCCAACATGGAACAAACTTCAACTTCACCTGCAACTAGCAATGCTATAAGAGGGGATGAGCAAAAGCGGTAACATAGCCAAACAACGGTTTGCTAGGAAGGTGGGTTAGAGGCTTGACATGGCAATGTGGGAGGCATGATATAACAAGTGGTAGGTAGCGCAACATAGCGATAGAACGAACAACTAGCAAGCAAAGATAGAAGTGATTACGAGGGTATGGTCATCTTGCCTGAAATCCCGCAAGGAAGAAGAACGAGTCCATGAAGAAGACAAACGGACGTAGTCGGACGTATCCTCACAACTCTGAAACCGAAGCTAATGAGAGAAGCAACCCGGAAAGAAGAAAACAACATAGTAAACAACCATCACATAAGCATGGCATGATGCACAAACAAGTATGATGCATGTCCAATTTAATGAAACATGGCATGGAAAAGTGCACAAGCAAAACTACAAGTTAAGTGGAGCTCAATATGCAATGAGTTGCATATTGACGAAACACCACATTCAAACATTTAGTTCACTCTCGTTTATGTACCCAACAATACTAAATGTTATTAAACATGGCAAGGGGTGAAGCATATGAAAACTACCTATCTAGGCAAGTTTAAATGAGGCCGGAACAACAAGCAACAAGTCCGAAAAAATCCTCATGTGCAATTTATGGGTTTTGTACTAATCTGCCCTAAACCATATTTTTGACTTGTTAAACATACAATTTGAATGCACCATGTTAAACTAGGCATTTTCTACGCCATTTACATATAAAGTTTATTTAAATCCGAGCTACGGTTATTTAGTTATGAAATAAAGCATTTTAGCATGACATTTAGCAAAATAAACACAAACATCATTTTAAACATTTTTAACATGCATGAAAGTTGTAAATTATGAAACTAGACAAAATTCTAAGCATGTTTCATATAAAGTTTGTTTAATACCGATGCACGGTTGTGAGGTTTTTATATGCATGTACTAGAGGGACTAATTTGTAAAACAGACAACTCTGGAAACTAGATAAATTCGCAGCAAGGGAAAAAACATGCATGGGCCGAAACTGAGGCGGACCGGGCTGCACAGTGCACTGGGCGCAGGACTGGGGACGTCTCACCATGGGCCAAGCCCATCTGGTGCAGGCGATGGGCCTTGGAGGGAAGCTGGGCCAGCCGTGGCTTGTGGCCCGCGAGGAAGACAGACGCGGCCTCGGTGGAGATGGGCTGGCAAGGCGCGCGGTGCTGGGCCTTGGCACCCTCGTGGCCCATGCACGGGGCGATGAAGTCAACGGAAACGGCGAGCGGGACTTGGAGCTGTGTGCGTTCCAGGAAGACGAGTGGTGGCGGCGGCGCTGGTGCTTCCCAGCGACGACAGACGGCGGGACGACCACCGGAGGCGGGGCGAGATCGAGGGGAACTGATCCCCGGTGGTGGGAGGCGGGTCCGGCTAGGCAAGGTCTTGGCGGCGGCAATCTTGCCGGCGTCGGGGATGAGGTGCAGGAGAGCCGAGGGCCTACGAGCAACGGCGCAGCGAAGCAGATCCCGGCGCGGGTATTCAACGACAGAAGGTGGGGCCGGAGGGCGGTTCCGTCCAGGAACAAGGCATAGGTGAGCTGGGCATTGAGGCACTATTATCGGCGAAGCTCCATGCCTCGGGCGGCCATGGCGGTCTCCTGTTGCCGCGGGTTACAAAGAGAGATGGAGATCTTAGGAGACATGTAGAAGAAGGAAAAGAGATATGGACAGAGTAGGGAGGAGGGGCGCAGCAGAGGCGGTGGTCCGGCGATCTGGCAGTGAGTGGTCGCCGGTGACGAGGTTCGTGATAACCCACAAGTATAGGGGATCGCAACAGTTTTCGAGGGTAGAGTATTCAACCCAAATTTATTGATTCGACACAAGGGGAGCCAAAGAATATTCTCAAGTATTAGCAGCTGAGTTGTCAATTCAACCACACCTGGATAACTTAATATATACAACAAGGTATTTAGTAGCAAAGTAATATGATAGTGGTGGTAACGGTGGCAAAAGGTAACGGTAGCAAAAGTAATATTTTTGGTGTTTTATAGTGATGATAACAATAGCAACGGAAAAGTAAATAAGCGAAGAACAATATATGGAAAGCTCGTAGGCATTGGATCGGTGATACAGAATTATGCCGGATGTGGTTCATCATGTAACAGTCAGAACATAGGGTGACACATAACTAGCTCCAATTCATCAATGTAATGTAGGCATGTATTCCAAATATAGTCATACGTGCTTATGGAAAAGAACTTGCATGACATCTTTTGTCCTACACTCCCGTGGAAGCGGGGTCCTATTGGAAACTAAGGGATATTAAGGCCTCCTTTTAATAGAGTACCAGACCAAAGCATTAACACATAGTGAATACATGAACTCCTCAAACTATGGTCATCACGGGAGTGGTCCCGATTATTGTCACTTCGGGGTTGCTGAATCATAACACATAGTAGTGTAACATCCCAAATTTTCAATTTGGAATGTTATACATTAGATCATCATTACATATCATATTTATTTGCATTTTGGTTGATCCTAGAAACTCTACGCAACTCAAGGACCCTCGGAGAGAGTTGGGGATTTCGTTATTTTCATATTTGAGTTTTCTCAAATTTTGAAAATAGGATCATTTGATTTTATTTATTTTATCTTCAATTATTTCTATTATGAAAATTTGAGAGAGGGAATAAAATGACTTTCCCAAAATAAAGAAATATTGAGGATTTAATAATAAAATCAAATAAGGTTTTATTTTGGATTTATTTGCTATTTTATTTGAATTTAGGAAAAATGCACATTTTTCAAAATTTCATTTAGGCCCCAAATAAATTTCATCCTGTGCGGCTTGATTTTAGAAGCCGGGGAAAATTTATTTCGGGATTTTTGGAGTCCGTTTAGTATTCCTTTTGTTTGTTTTTCTGCGTGTAATAATTTTTTTAAAAAAGAGCGAACCGACTACGGGCCGTGTTTGGCCCGGACTCCAGAGGGGGGGGGCTTTATATAGCGCGCCCCGGGGCCCGAATCAGCCCAAGCCGCCGCCACCGTCACTGCCGCGCCGCCGCCGCCGCCCGCCGCCGCCGACGTGGTCGATCCCGCCGCCGTTTTTTTAGAAAAACCATTCGGTTTTTTCGTCGGTTTTTTTAGATCCGTTTTTTAGATAGATCGTTTTTTCCTGGCTTAGTTAATTAGTGAGCGTTCGCTCGTTTGTTCGTTTTAATGAACGCGTTCATCGTTTAGATCCAGACAACGAACGTTCGTTCGTTAATCTGTTCGTCGTTTTTCTTTTTCTCGGATTTATTCCGTGATTTTTCTGATCGCGATTTCTAATCCGATTTTCGTTTTAGTATTACTTTTCGCTTGTTTATCGGAATCAGGTTATTCAAGCGCCTGGAGTTTTGTCTCGAAACCCTGTTTCCGTTTAACCAACTCAAAGAAGTTTTTGCCCGTGTAAAATTTGACCTAGATCCAAAATAGTAAATGAAGCTTGTTTCTGTTGCCGTTTGTCTTTCGTTGCTTCGTTCAATTTGGTTCTTTTTGCCAACCGGAGTTCTTAAGTTGAACTTTCTGGTTAGATCTGTTATTTGAGTTTTACCTGTGCATTAGTTAAGTACTTATTGTATGCTTGTTTGTTTGCGATAGAGTACCCAGAGTGCGCCGCTTGCTACTTCGAATCGCTAGGTTTTGCAGATCATCAACAAGGCAAGTAACACTTTGATCATACCTCCAACTACCCAGTTTTATTGCATTAGATCAATTCTCACACATTGCATGATTAGGATCTAATTAAATTGTGGGTTTTGGGAAGTAGATGAGGTAGTACCTATTACCTGTTTTATTATCAAACCTTTGGGAGTTACTTCTAGGTTTGCTTATATTGCCATGCTATGCTAGTAGACGTGGATTGGGTGAGTGTATCCATGACAGATGTGATATTGTTAAATTAATGTTTTATCTAAGGTGGCAACTTAAACACACATCTGGGTGGATTGAGGCACCTGGGTATTCCAGCGATTGCCTGTTTTTCTTTTGGACCGCCACCCAGGCTCAAAGGGATCATGAGATTATTCATACTAGAAACTTCCGTGTGCAGCCACAAGCTACTATGGGCTCTAGCATAGTTGATTAAGTTGTGTGAACTCTTACAGTGGTAGACTAGCAGATGTAGGGGAAAGTAGGTGTAATGGTCCACCCGATCGTAAGGTGCTAGCGCTTCAGAAAGACTATGTCTCGGTCATCCGTTTCTCAAACACCATGAAGTGCGAGAATCCCAACGGAGGAGATCGAGTCTTGTGGGGAAAAGTGCGCAAACCTCTGCAGAGTGTATAAACTAATCATGGTTAGCCATGTCCCCGGTTATGGACATCTTGAGTATCTAGTACTTGGATTATCATGTGAATCTCATCATGTTACTCTAATTAATTTGTTGGGTTTTTAATGATGAAGTTTAATTGGGATTGAGAGGGTGTCTACACTCTCAATGATTAACAACCACCATGATAGTTAAATAAAATTTATTCCTTTGCAGTAGGGAAAAATTGGCTTTACGCAAAACTGTAACCATAGAGATTTCCACCAACCAAATATGCATGTAGTATAGCCTTATTCTTTCATTGCTCTCTATGTGTTATTTTGCCAGCATATTCCATGTGCTGACCCGTTTCGGGATGCAACATTCATGTTGCAGACTTTTCAGACGACGAGTAAGGTGCTTTTAGGTCGTGGTTCTATACTCAGTGATGCCGTTGGAGTTGATGGACTCACTTATCTTCCAAGCCTTCCGCTGTTATCGTAATTAGATGGCCTTATGCCATATTTATTGTAATAAGTTCTCTTTTGAGACACTCGATGTAATAAGTGTGTGATTGATACTCTGTTATAAATCCTTCAAGTACTGTGTGGTGTCAGCATTACTGATCCAGGGATGACACCGGAGCACAGAGATTGGACCGTTTGAGGTCTGGTCGCTATAAGATGGTATCAGAGCACACGCTGACTGTAGGACACGACCACTAAGCTAAAGCCCTAGATCACTACTCACTCTTCTCATTCTGACTTCATCTGTTCTACTCTTTTAGGATGGCACATGCAAGGAACAAGTTCACACAACCCGATGAAGATACACCCTTTGGACATGACTTGAGGGAAGACACTAGATATCTGAACATCGGAGTACCAAGCTTCATCGGGACCTACAATGCCACTTTACTTGAAGAGGAGCGCCGGATGATTCAAGTTCAAGTTCCAGGAAGGACGTTCATGCCAGTCACTAAACCCATAGAATTTTCCTTTGATGAACCAACCTGGAGTCTAGGAAAGAGCATGGCAGCTCACATCGCCATGAGACGTATTGGAGAAGTTTACCGCAATGATCTCAAGGATACTATCTACCAGATTTGTGGGCGCCGAGATGAGCACTGGGAGATGATCAGCACCAAAAAGGATAGATCAATTGCAGGTTTCATCCAGGAGTTAAACCAGCACATTCGACGACAAGAGAACCAGATGTGCGTAGATATGATAGATCTGAAGAAGGCAAGGACAAGAATCACGGAACTGGAGGAAGAACTCAAGGCTACACGTGAAGATTATGAAGAGGAAATCGAAGTACTAGTGGATAAGAATGCCGACCTAACAATGAAGATCGGAATATCTATGGGAGGCCCTACACCAGTAGAAGAAGACGAAGAACCCAAGGAGATTCGTCCAGAAGACTACATCATCATTGACGACACCGACTCGGATCAAGATGATAGCGATGATGACTATGTTGATGAAGCTGGAGCAGATATCATGGAGTCTGCAACCGAAGAATATTTCTAGTAGACCACCCCAACAGTAGTAGTAGTCCACCATGTAAATATAGTAGTCCGAGCACTTTTGCGATAGTTAGACCGATTGTATGCCCTTGTTTGATTGAATGAAGTGAATTGTTTGCTTTTGCCTCATGTGCATATGGGTAGTGTTTTCTCTTTAGACCCCCTCTCTATTCTTAAATCTCATCTTTTCTAAACCCCTAAGATGCCTCCGAGACGTGACCCCGGATTTACCTTCCCACCAGAGCTCACTCAGTTGATCCAACAGCAGAATATGTTGATGCAGTTGCTAGTCCAGAATCAGAATCAGGGGAACAACAACAACAACCCACCACCACCACCACCTGCTGATCACTTAGCCCGTTTTCTTAGGCTGAATCCGCCGATGTTTTCCAGTAGCACCGAGCCTATAGTAGCAGATGATTGGCTCCGCAAGATAGCAAGGGAGTTGACCAAAGCAAGATGCAGAGATGCGGAAAAGGTGAAGTTTGCCGCACATCAGCTTGATGGACCCTCAACATCATGGTGGGAGAATTTCACAGCCACTTTCCCTATCGACACTGTCACATGGGACCAGTTCCAGCAGGCTTTCCGTACTGCCCATGTTTCAGCAGGAGCTATGGCCATGAAGAAGCGAGAGTTTCGCAACTTGCGCCAAGGAGGATGGATAGTTGGCCAGTATGTGGAGGACTTTAGTAAGCTAGCATGTTATGCCCTAGATGACGTTGCTACGGATGCAGCTAAGCAGGAAAAGTTTCTGGAAGGACTGAATGATGAGTTGAGCATGTAGTTGATGGTAGCAACCTTCAACAACTACCAGGAGTTGGTAGATCGTGCCCTTATGATTGAAGGGAAGCAGCAGCAAATTGAGAACCGCAAGAGGAAGTATGGACAAGGGAAGTACAATTCTGGAGCTCAGCAGAAGCCACATTTTACCCCTAGACTAGGAGGACATTTTCAGCATACTCATGGAGGAGGTAGCTCACACAATCATAATGGCCCCAAAAATGGTAATGGGAATGGAGGAAGCAACGGCCAGAACCGTACCAACCCATCAACCCCAGCCAAAAGAGACCTGAGCCAAGTCACTTGCTTTAAGTGCCAGAAGACCGGACATTATGCCAATGAATGTCCTGAATCCCAGAATGGAAATGGCAATGGAAGCTTTGGGAAGAAGCCGAACCCTTTCAATAGGGGACATGTGAACCACGTTAACGTGGAGGAGGTTGAAGAGCAGCCGGATGCAGTAATCGGTAAGTTTTTGGTTAAGACATTTACTGCAATCGTTCTTTTTGATACTGGTGCATCGCATTCATACATATCATGGGGATTTGTGGATAAGTATAACCTGCCCACTAAGGTTCTTAGAACACCTATGTTAGTAAGCTCACCGGGAGCAGAGTATATGGCCAGTAAGGGATGTTTTCAAGTGCCATTGAGTATAGGTAGGCATGTGTTTACCTCGGATTTAATCATTTTGGAATCACAAGGTTTGGATGTAATTCTGGGTATGGATTGGCTGTCGATGTATGGAGGAAACATCGATTGCGCTAGTAAGTCAATTTTGCTTACCACCCCAGAAGGAAGAAGGATCAAGTATGTATCCCGACATGTGCCTAAAAGGACTCAAGTAAATTCGTTAACAGGAGTTGTGCAGGAGGAAGTACCAGTAGTGAAGGATTTCCCTGATGTATTTCCAGAGGAGTTGCCAGGCATGCCATCGGATAGAGACATTGAGTTTTTGATTGAGCTTTTGCCAGGCACAGGACCAATATCTAAGAGACCATACAGGATGCCCACAAAAGATTTGGAGGAGATTAAGAAGCAGATTAAAGAGTTACTGGATAAAGGTTATATTCGCCCAAGTTCTTCACCTTGGGGATCGCCAGTACTTTTAGTGGAGAAGAAGGATTGATCGTTAAGGATGGTTGTTGATTATCAAGGATTGGATGAAGTAACAATCAAGAACAAGTACCCACTACCAATGATCAATGATCTGTTTGATCGATTGCAAGGAGCTAAGGTATTTTCCAAGATCGATCTGCGATCAGGATACCATCAGTTGAAGATTCGAGAACAGGATATACCTAAGACGGCTTTTACCACCAGGTATGGGCTGTACGAGTACACCATTATGTCATTTGGCCTGACTAACGCACCGACATATTTTATGAATAGGATGAACAAAGTGTTTATGGAGTTTTTGGATAAGTTCGTCGTAGTGTTCATTGATGATATTTTGGTTTACTCAAAGAATGAAGAGGAGCATAAGGAGCATTTGCGTTTGGTACTTGGGAAGCTCAGAGAACATCAGTTGCCAAGTTTAGCAAATGTGAATTTTGGTTGAAGGAAGTTGGATTTCTCGGACACGTTATATCCGGAGAAGGTATAGCAGTAGATCCCACCAAGGTTGACACTGTGACAAACTGGGAAGCCCCAACAACAGTTGGAGAGATCCGGAGTTTTCTTGGACTCGCAGGATACTACTGGAGATTCATTGAAAATTTCTCGAAGATTGCGAAGCCTATGACGGAGTTGTTGAAGAAGGATACCAAGTTCAAATGGACTGAGGAATGTGAGGCTAGTTTCCAGGAGTTGAAGAAACGTTTGGCTACCTCACCAGTGTTAATTTTTCCGGATCAGACCAAGGATTATGAGGTGTATTATGACGCTTCACGTCGAGGACTTGGAGCAGTGCTTATGCAGGAAGGAAGAGTTGTTTCATATGCCTCATGACAGCTTAAGCCGCATGAGTTAAATTATGCCACGCATGATTTGGAGTTAGCAGCCGTAGTGCATGCATTGAAAACTTGGAGACACTTTCTCATTGGAAACCATTGTGAAGTGTACACGGATCTCAAGAGTTTGAAGTACATTTTCACATAGAAGGAGTTGAATCTCAGGCAAAGGAGATGGTTGGAGCTCATCAAGGATTATGATATGAGATTGCATTATCACCCTGGAAAGGCTAACGTAGTAGCCGATGCGCTGAGCCGTAAAAGTCATGTCAACACCTTAATGGCAGGAGAATTACCAAGGGAGTTAGCCGAAAATCTTCGTGAGCTATGTTTGGAGATAGTTCCGAGAGGCTATGTAGCAGCATTGGAGATTCAGTCTACCTTGATGGATAAGATCAGAGAAGCCCAGAAGACTGACAAGGAGATTTCTTCTATTAAGGAGAAAGTGAGCAAAGGAAAAGCTAAAGGATTTCGTGAGGATGAGCACGATACCTTATGGTTTGAAGACTGTGTTTATGTGCCCAATGACCCAGAGATCAGGAAGTTAATCCCGCAGGAGGCCCATGATTCACCATATTCGATTCACTCAGGAAATACCAAGATGTATTTGGATTTGAAGGATACTTTCTGGTGGACCGGAATGAAGAAGGATATTGCGGAGTATGTAGCAGTTTGTGATGTATGTCAGAGAGTAAAGGCAGAGCATCAAAAGCCAACAGGATTGCTACAGCCATTGCCAATACCCGAATGGAAGTGGGATAAGTTAGGCATGGATTTTATCACAGGATTGCCCAGAACTCGTTCAGGCTATGCCTCGATTTGGGCTGTAGTCGATCGTTTGAAAAAGGTAGCTCATTTCATCCTAGTGAAGACTACCTACACTAGTGCCAAGTTGGCAAAGATATACATGACCAGGATCGTATGTCTGCACGGAGTTCCAAGGAGCATTGTATCAGATAGAGGAACCCAGTTTACCTCAAAGTTCTGGAATCAGTTGCATGAAACTTTGGGTACCAGGCTAGAGTTCAGTACAGCTTTCCATCCGCAGACAGATGGACAGACCGAGAGAGTCAATCAGATTTTGGAGGATATGCTGAGAGCTTGTGTGCTAGATTACGGATCTAGTTGGGACGAGAATTTTCCATACGCAGAGTTCTCTTACAACAACAGTTATTAATCCAGTTTGAAGATGGCCCATTTTGAAGCCTTGTACGGAAGGAGGTGCAGGACCCCATTGTCGTGGGATGAAGTTGGAGACCGCCAGTTGTTTGGACCGGATCTGGTTAAGGAGTCTGAACAAAAGGTGAAGTTGATTCGCGATAGGCTCAAGGTAGCCCAGTCCAGGCAGAAGAGCTACGCAGATTCTAAATGCAAGGAGACAGTTTACGAAGTCGGAGACTGAGTTTATCTTCGAGTATCTCCACTTCGAGGAGTTAAGCGCTTTGGAGTTAAGGGAAAGTTAGCGCCACGTTTTGTAGGACCATACAAGGTTTTGGAGCGTATGGGAGAAGTAGCCTAGAAGTTGGAGTTGCCCGAAGGATTGTCAGGAGTTCACGATGTATTCCATGTTTCCCAGTTGAAGAAGTGCCACGCAGAGATGGCTGATATACCGCTGAGAGACACAGTGCCGCTGGAAGCGATTCAGTTGGACAGTGATTTGACCTATGAGGACAAACCAGTCAAGATTCTTGAGTATGCCAGCCGAGTCACCCGCAGTAAGGTTATCAAGTTTTGCAAAGTTCAGTGGAGCCACCACACGAAGGATGAAGCCACCTGGGAGCGAGAGGAAGATCTGCTAAAGGACCACCCTCACCTATTTTCTAGCCAACCCGAATCTCGAGGGCAAGATTCATCTTAAGGGGGGTAGGTTTGTGACATCCCAAATTTTCAATTTGGAATGTTATACATTAGATCATCATTGCATATCATATTTATTTGCATTTTGGTTGATCCTAGAAACTCTACGCAACTCAAGGACCCTCGGAGAGAGTTGGGGATTTCGTTATTTTCATATCTGAGTTTTCTCAAATTTTGAAAATATGATCATTTGATTTTATTTATTTTATCTTCAATTATTTCTATTATGAAAAAATGAGAGAGGGAATAAAGTGACTTTCCCAAAATAAAGAAATCTTGAGGATTTAATAATAAAATCAAATAAGATTTTATTTTGGATTTATTTGCTATTTTATTTGAATTTAGGAAAAATGCGCGTTTTCAAAATTGCATTTAGGCCCCAAATAAATGTTCATCCTGTGCGGCTTGATTTTAGAAGCCAGGGAAAATTTATTTCGGGATTTTTGGAGTCTGTTTAGTATTCCTTTTGTTTGTTTTTCTACGCGTAATAATTTTTTTTTAAAAAAGAGCGAACCGACTACGGGCCGTATTTGGCCCGGACTCCTCAGGGGGGGGGGGCTTTATATAGCGCGCCCCGGGGCCCGAATCAGCCCAAGCCGCCGCCGCCCTAACCCTAAGCCGCCGCCGCCGCCCGCCGTCGCCGCGCCGCCGCCCGCTGTCGCCGCGCCGCCGCCCGCCGCTGCCGGAGCCCTGCCGCCGCCGACGAGGTCGATCCCGCCGCCGCCGCCACCGTTTTTTTAGAAAAACCATTCGGTTTTTCCGTCGGTTTTTTGTTGGTTTTTTTAGATCCTTTTTTAGATAGATCGATTTTTTTGGTTTAGTTAATTAGCGAGCGATCGCTCGTTCGTTCGTTTTAATGAACGCATTCATCGTTTAGATCCAGATAGCGAACGTTCGTTCGTTAATCTGTTCATCGTTTTTCTTTTTCTCGGATTTATTCCGCGATTTTTCTGATCGTGATTTTTGATCCGATTTTCGTTTTAGTATTACTTTTCGCTCGTTCATCGGAATCAGGCGATTCAACCGCCTGGAGTTTCGTCTCGAAACCCTCTTTCCGTTTAACCAACTCAAACAAGTTTTTGCCTCTGTAAAATTTGACCTAGATCCTGAATAGTAAACGAAGCTTGTTTCTTTTGCCGTTTGTCTTTCGTTGCTTCGTTCGATTTGGTTCTTTTTGCCAACCGGAGTTCTTAAGTTGAACTTTCTGGTTAGATCTCTTATTTGAGTTTTACCTGTGCATTAGTTGAGTACTTATTGTATGCTTGTTTGTTTGTTTGCGATAGAGTACCCGGAGTGCGCCGCTTGCTACTTCGAATCGCTAGGTTTTGCGGATCATCAGCAAGGCAAGTAACACTTTGATACCTCCTACTACCCAGTTTTATTGCATTAGATAAATCCTCACACATTGCATGATTAGGATCTAATTAAATTGTGGGTTTTGGGAAGTAGATGAGGTAGTACCTATTACCTGTTTTACTATCAAACCTTTGGGAGTTACTTCTATGTTTGCTTATATTGCCATGCTATGCTAGTAGACGTGGATTGGGTGAGTGTATCCATGATAGATGTGAGATTGTTAAATTAATGGTTTATCTAAGGTGGCAACTTAAACACACATCTGTGTGGATTGAGGCACCTTGGTATTCCAGCGATTGCCTGTTTTTCTTTTGGACCGCCACCCAGGCTCAAAGGGATCATGAGATTATTCATACTAGAAACTTCCGTGTGCAGCCACAAGCTACTATGGGCTCTAGCATAGTTGATTAAGTTATGTGAACTCTTATAGTGGTAGACTAGCAGATGTAGGGGAAAGTAGGTGTAACGGTCTACCCGATCGTAAGGTGCTAGCGCTTCTGAAAGACTATGTCTCGGTCATCCGTTTCTCAAACACCATGAAGTGCGAGAATCCCAACGGAGGAGATCGAGTCTTGTGGGGAAAAGTGCGCAAACCTCTGCAGAGTGTATAAACTAATCATGGTTAGCCGTGTCCCCGATTATGGACATCTTGAGTATCTAGTACTTGGATTATCATGTGAATCTCATCATGTTACTCTAATTAATTTGTTGGGTTTTTAATGATGAAGTTTAATTGGGATTGAGAGGGTGTCTACACTCTCAATGTTTAACAACCACCATGATAGTTAAATAAAATTTATTCCTTTGCAGTAGGGAAAAATTGGCTTTACGCAAAACTGTAACCATAGAGCTTTCCACCAGCCAAATATGCATGTAGTATAGCCTTATTCTTTCATTGCTCTCTATGTGTTATTTTGCCAGCATATTCCATGTGCTGACCCGTTTCGGGCTGCAACGTTCATGTTGAAAGCTTTTCAAACGACGAGTAAGGTGCTTTTAGGTCATGGTTCTATACTCAGTGATGCCGTTGGAGTTGATGGACTCACTTATCTTCCAAGCCTTCCACTGTTATCGTTATTAGATGGCCTTATGCCATATTTATTGTAATAAGTTCTCTTTTGAGACACTCGATGTAATAAGTGTGTGATTGCTACTCTGTTATAAATCCTTCAAGTACTGTGTGGTGTCAGCATTACTAATCCAGGGATGACACCGGAGCACAGAGATTGGACTGTTTGAGGTCTGGTCGCTACAAGTAGGTGATTATAGACTTGCAAGATAGGATCAATAACTCGCATATATTCATGAAAACATAATAGGTTGAGATGTGAAATCATGGAACTCGGGCCCTAGTGACAAGCATTAAGCATAGCAAAGTCATAGCAACATCAATGTCAGAACATAGTGGATACTAGGGATCAAACCTAACAAAACTAACTCGATTACATGATAAATCTCATCCAACCCATCACCGTCCAGCAAGCCTATGATGGAATTACTCACGCACGGCGGTGAGCATCATGAAATTGGTGATGGAGGATGGTTGACGATGACGACGGCGACGGATTCCCCTCTCCGGAGCCCCGAACGGACTCCAGATCAGCCCTCTTGAGAGGGTTTAGGGCTTGGCGGCGGCTCCGCATCGTAAAACGCAATGAATCTTTCTCCTTGATTTTTTCTCCCTGAAAACGAATATATGGAGTTGGAGTTGAGGTCGGTGGAGCTCCAGGCGGCCCACGAGGCAGGGGGCGCGCCCAGGGGGCAGGAGCGCCCCGACCCTCGTGGCTAGGGTGTGGGCCCCCTGGCCTTGATTCTTTGCCAGTATTTTTTATTATTTCCAAAATAATCTCCGTTGAGTTTCAGATCATTCCGAGAACTTTTGTTTCTGCACATAAATAACACCATGGCAATTCTGCTGAAAACAGCGTCAGTCCGGGTTAGTTCGATTCAAATCATGCAAGTTAGAGTCCAAAACAAGGGCAAAAGTGTTTGGGAAAGTAGATACGACGGAGACGTATCAACTCCCCCAAGCTTAAACCTTTGCTTGTCCTCAAGCAATTCAGTTGACAAACTGGAAGTGATAAAGGAAAACTTTTACAAACTCTATTTGCTGTTGTTGTTGTAAATATGTAAAGCCAGCATTCAAGTTTTCAGCAAGGATTATGAACTAACCACATTCACAAGAACATTTAGGTCTCATGTTTACTCATATCAATGGCATAATCAACTAGCGAGCAATAATAATAAATCTCGGATGACAACACTTTCTCAAAACAATCATGATATGATATAACAGGATGGTATCTCGCTAGTCCTTTCTGAGACCGCAAAACATAAATGCAGAGCACCTTTAAAGATCAAGGACTAATTAGACATTGTAATTCATGGTAAAATAGATCCAGTCAAGTCATACTCAATGTAAACTAACAGTAATGAATGTAAATGACAACGGTGCTCTCCAACTGGTGATTTTTAATAAGAGGGTGATGACTCAACATAAAAGTAAATAGATAGGCCCTTCATAGAGGGAAGCAGGGATTTGTAGAGGTGCTAGAGCTCGCTTTTGAAATAGAGGTAAATAATATTTGAGCGGTATACTTTCATTGTCAACATAACAACCAAGAGATGGCTATATCTTCCATGCTACACACATTATAGGCGGTTCCCAAACAGAATGGTAAAGTTTATACTCCCCCTCCACCAACAAGCATCAATCCATGGCTTGCTCGAAACAACGAGTGCCTCCAACTAACAACAGTCCCGGGGGAGTTTTGTTTGCAATTATTTTGATTTGATTTGCATAATGCATGGGACTGAGCATCCCGGTGACCAGCCATTTTCTCATGAGTAAGGAGCGGAGTCCACTCCTCTTGAGAATAACCCGCCTAACATGGAAGATACGGACAACCCTAGTTGATACATGAGCTATTCGAGCATACAAAACAAAATGATTATTTGAAGGTTTAGAGTTTGGCACATACAAATTTACTTGGAACGACAGGTAGATACCGTATATAGGTAGGTATGGTGGACTCATATGGAATAACTTTGGCGTTTATGGGATTGGATGCACAAGCAGTATTCCCGCTTAGTACAGGTGAAGGCTAGAAAAAGACTGGGAAGCGACCAGCTAGAGAGCGACAACGGTCATGAACATGCGTTAAAATTAATCAACACCAAATCCAAGCATGAGTAGGATATAATGCACTATGAACATAAATATCGTAGAGGCTATGTTGATTTTGTTTCAACTACATGCGTGAACATGTGCCAAGTCAAGCCACTCGAATCGTTCAAAATAGGATACCACCCTATCATACCACATCACAACCATTTTAATAGCATGTTGGCACGCAAGGTAAACCATTATAAGCTCCTAGCTAATTAAGCGTGGCATGATTAACTATAATCTCTAATTGTCATTGCAAACATGTTTATTCATAATAGGCTGAATCAAGAACGATGAACTAATCATATTTACAAAAACAATAGAGGTCGAGTTCATACTAGCTTCTCCAATCTCAATCAGTCCATCATATATCGTCATAATTGCCTTTCACTTGCACGACCGAATGGTGTGAATAATAATAACAGTGCACGTGCATTGGACTAAGCTGGAATCTGCAAGCATTCAATAAGAAGGAGAAGACAAGGCAATATGGACTCTTGGTTAAATCAACAATAATGCATATAGGAGTCACTTCAACAATTTAATCATGGTCTTCTCCTATCGGCCCCCAAAGAAAAGAAAAGAAATAAAACTATTTACACGGGAAAGCTCCCAACAAGCAAAAGAAGAAAGGGAAATATTTTTTAGTTTTATTTTTAGTTATTACTACTACAACAAGAAAAATAAAATAGCTAAAAGCTACTACTATTTTTTTTGTTTTTCTTAAGGTTTATTTCAAACACACAAGAAGAAAGCATAAAAAGGGAAAATAAACTAACATGGATATTACAGTGAAAGAGTATGAGCACCAACATCTAGCAATGAGTGTGTGAACATGAATGTAATGTCGGTGAGAAACTCCCCCAAGCTTAGGCTTTTGGCCTAAGTGGGTTTATTGCCAGGGATGGCCTGGCGGATATCCAAAGTTGTAGTTGGGGTCGTACTGTGATGGATACTCAGATTGCCACTGGCTGGCAATCACCTCCGGATCCCACTGGTAATCAGACTGTCGTGGAGGATCATATTGTGATTCCGGCTCTGGCTCTGAAGCTGATGTAGGGTTCTGGTAGGCTGAATGGCCTCCAACGGAAGAAGGTACTGGCCTGCAGATAAATCAAACAAGGAAGGAGCAGGCAGGGTAATAGTCTCAGGATGATGTTTATCAAAGAACAATTTGTATTTAAGCTCATTTTCCCTATTCTTAACAATAAAATCATGTGCTACCATACTCTTATAATATAAATAAATAGTAGGCAGCAATTTTTCTTCCTATTCATAGTGCCTAATAGGTATGTTATAGTATGCAGCAAGGCGTGAATCATAGACACCTCCAAAGATGGGGCCCTTTGTACGGTTCAGACATAACCATTTGGCAATAATACCGCCCATACTAACAAAGTCGTCAAAGAATAAACCATGGAACAAAATAATAATATCAGGAACACTAAGGTTTCCACAGTTTCCGTGACCAATTAAGCAACGACTAGCAAATATTGCAAAGTAGCGTAAAACAGGAAAATGTATGCTAGTGATTCTTGCATCGGAAACTTTCTTAGTTTCCCCTACAGTAATAGTGTCAATGAACCCGTCCACATCTCTACGATGTGGTTCCTCAAAGCTACCCTCGAAAGGTATTTTGCGAACCCTGCAAAATTCATATAGTGACATCTTCTTAACCACATCATATAAATGGAACTCTACTAAAGGAGGTGATTCCCTAGGATAATAGTAGAAGTTTTGCACAAAAGTATTGGTGAGTAAGAGATACTGTTCGCGTTGGTCGCGGAGGAAGTCGGTGAGGCCTGCATTCTTAGCCAATTCATAAAAATCATCATAAATCCTGGCTGCTCTCAAGAAATCATCGGAAGGCCATTCACACGGCCGAACCTCCGCGGTGCGAGGCATATTATATTTGGGCCTCTCTGCTTCTTCATTTTGCTTTTCCTTCGAGCTTCGGCTCGATGAGCCCCTCAAAAATCTCTTCATTATTTTCTGAAAAATTCTGAAATTTTTAGTAACTTCAAATAAAAGTGAACCAAGCTGAACAAAATTGATAGCAACTACTCCTACAAGTGCCTAGGACCTATATCATGCATTAGAACTACTTGGAACCATATAAATTTGACATGCAAGCTCAAGAACATGGTCACCTAGGCATCACAAATTTGCAATGAATAAAGTACTAGAAAAAAACTAATTGAACCAATGGAGGAGTCACATACCAAGGAACAATCCCCCAAAGCAGTTTTGTGAGAGGTGCTTTGAGCAAGGAGATCGAAAATCGCAGCAAAATGAGCTAGAACTCGTGCTTGAGCTGGATGGTGATTTTTTTGGGAGGAAGAGGAAGTGTGTGGGTGCAGGAATAAGTGGAGGGGAGCCACCGTGGGCCCACGAGGCAGGGGGCGCGCCCTGGACCCTCGTGGCCAAGTGCTTGCTCCCCCTGCTGTGTTCTCAGTGCCAGATATTCTCAAATATTCCAAAAAAATCATATTAAATTGGCAGGGCATTTGGAGAACTTTTATTTTCGAGGTATTTTTATATTGCACGGATAATTCAGAAAACTGACAGAAAATACTATTTTTACTTTATTTCAACTAAATAACAGAAAGTAAAAGGAGGGTATAGAAGGTTGTGCTTTCTAACTTCATCCATCTCATGCTCATCAAAAGGAATCCATTAACAAGGTTGATCAAGTCTTGTTAACAAACTCATTTTGAGTAACATGAAATTGGAGAAATTTCGAATGACACTATGTTACCTCAACGGGGATATGCACATCCCCAACAATAAGAATATCATATTTCTTCTTGACAGTAGGAAGAGGAAATTCAAAACCTCCAAAAATAATCGATGGAATTTTTCCAATAGAATTGATACTGTGGACTTGAGGTTGTTTCCTCGGAAAGTGTACCGTATGCTCATTACCATTAACATGAAAAGTGACATTGCCTTTGTTGCAATCAATAAAAGCCCCTACAGTATTCAAAAAAGGTCTTCCAAGAATAATAGACATACTATCGTCCTCGGGAATATCAAGAATAACAAAGTCCGTTAAAATAGTAACATTTGCAACTACAACAGGCATATCCTCACAAATACCGACAGGTATAGCAGTTGATTTATCAGCCATTTGCAAGGATATTTTAGTAGGTGTCAACTTATTCAAATCAAGTCTACGATATAAAGAGAGAGGCATAACACTAACAACGGCTCCAAGATCACATAAAGCAGTTCTAACATAGTTTATTTTAATGGAGCATGGTATAGTTGGTACTCCTGGATCTCCTAGTTTCTTAGGTATTCCACCCTTAAAAGTATAATTAGCAAGCATGGTGGAAATTTTAGCTTTCGGTATCTTTCTTTTATTAGTAACAATATCTTTCATGTACTTAGCATAAGGATTCATTTTAAGCATATCAGTCAAACACATACGCAAAAAGATAGGTCTAATCATTTCAGCAAAGCGCTCAAAATCCTCATCATCCTTTTTCTTGGATGGCTTAGGAGGAAAAGGCATGGGTTTCTGAACCCAAGGCTCTCTTTCCTTACCGTGCTTCCTAGCAAGAAAGTCTCTCTTATCATAACGTTGATTCTTTGATTGTGGGTTATTAGGATCAACAACAGGTTCAACTTCTACATCATTATCATTGCTAGGTTGACCATCAACATGAACATTATCATTAAGATTATCACTAGTTTCATGTTCATTAATAGATTGTGTTTCAGCATCAGAAATAGAGATATCATTGGGATTCTCAGGTGTGTCAATAACAGGTTCACTAGAAGCATGCAAAGTCCTATCATTTTTCTTTTTCTTCCTCTTAGAAGGACTAGGTGCATCAATATCATTTCTCTGAGAATCTTGCTCAATTCTCTTAGGATGGCCCTCGGGATACAAAGGTTCCTGGGTCATTTTACCACCTCTAGTCATAACTCTAACAACATCATCATTTTTCTTACTATTTAATTAATTGAGCAAATCATTCTGAGCTTTAAGTACTTGTTCTACTTGAGTGGTAACCATAGAAGCATGTTTACTAATGAGTTTAAGTTCACCTTTAACTCTAGACATATAATCACCCAAGTGTTCAATCATATAAGCATTTTGTTTCAATTGTCTACCAAAATAAGCATTGAAGTCTTCTTGCTTAACCATAAAGTTATCAAACTCATCCAAACATTGGCTAGCAAACTTAGTAGGAGGGATGTCAACTTTATCATATCTATAGAGAGAATTTACCTTTACTACTTGTGTCGGGTTATCAAGACCATGTGTTTCTTCAATAGGTGATGGATTAAAACCATATATTTCTTTAACATGCGGTAAATTAAGACCATGTATTTCTTCAATAGGAGGTAAATTCTTAACATCTTCAGCTTTAATACCCTTTTTCTTTCATGGATTTCTTTGCCTCTTGCATATCTTCAGGACTGAGAAATAGAACACCCCTTTTCTTCGGAGTTGGTTTAGGAATAGGCTCAGGAGTTGCTCAGGAGCTAGCTCAGGAAGTGTCCAATTATTTTCATTTGTCAACATATTATTCAATAGAATTTCAGCTTCATCCGGTGTTCTTTACCTGAAAACAGAACCAGCACAACTATCCAGGTGGTCTCTGGAAGCATCGATTAGTCCATTATAAAAGATATCAAGTATTTCATTTTTCTTAAGAGGATGATCAGGAAAAGCATTAAGTAATTGGAGAAGCCTCCCCCAAGCTTGTGGGAGACTCTCTTCTTCAATTTGCACAAAATTATATATATCCCTTAAGGCAGCTTGTTTCTTATGCGCAAGGAAATATTTAGCTGAGAAGTAATAAATCATATCCTAGGGACTACGCACACAACCAGGATCAAGAGAATTAAACCATATCTTAGCATCACCTTTTAATGAGAACGGAAATATTTTAAGGATATAAAAGTAACGAGTTCTCTCATCATTAGTGAACAGGGTGGCTATATCATTTAATTTAGTAAGATGTGCCACAACAGTTTCAGATTCATAGCCATAAAAAGGATCGGATTCAACCAAAATAATTATATCAGGATCAATAGAGAATTCATAATCCTTATCAATAACAAAGATAGGTGAAGTAGCATAAGTAGGATCATATTTCATTCTAGCATTCAGAGTTTTTTGTTTAAGCTTAGCTAATAATTTCTTAAGATCACTTCTATCATTGCATGCAAGAAAGTCTCTTTTAGTTTCTTCATCCATAACATAGCCCTCAAGCACAACATGCAATTCATATTTATTAGGAGAGCCTTCATCATCACTTTCATCAATATTATCAGTTTCAATAATTTCATTCTCTCTAGCCCTAGCAAGTTGTTCATCAAGAAATTCACCAAGTGGCACAGTAGTATCAAGCATAGAAGTAGTTTCATCATAAGTATCATGCATAGCAGAAGTGGCATCATCAATAATATGCGACATACCCGAATTAATAGCAGAAGCAGGTTTAGGTGTTGCAAGCTTACTCAAAACAGAAGGTGAATCAGGTGCAGAGCTAGATGGCAGTTCCTTACCTCCCCTCGTAGTTGAGGGATAAATTTTTGTTTTTGTGTCTTTTAAGTTCTTCATAGTGACAAGCAGATATAAATCCCAAGTGACTCAAAGAATAGAGCTATGCTCCCCGACAACGGCGCCAGAAAATAGTCTTGATAACCCACAAGTATAGGGGATCGCAACCGTTTTCTAGGGTAGAGTATTCAACCCAAATTTATTGATTCGACACAAGGGGGGCCAAAGAATATTCTCAAGTATTAGCAGCTGAGTTGTTAATTCAACCACACCTGGATAACTTAATATCTGCAGCAAGGTATTTAGTAGCAAAGTAATATGATAATGGTGGTAACGGTGGCAAAAGGTAACGGTAGCAAAAGTAATATTTTTGATGTTTTATAGTGATGATAACAATAGCAACGGAAAAGTAAATAAGCGAAGAACAATATATGGAAAGCTCGTAGGCATTGGATCGGTGATAGAGAATTATGCCGGATGTGGTTCATCATGTAACAGTCATAACATAGGGTGACACAGAACTAGCTCCAATTCATTAATGTAATGTAGGCATGTATTCTGAATATAGCCATACGTGCTTACGGAAAAGAACTTGCATGACATCTATTATCCTACCCTCCCGTGGCAGCGGGGTCCTATTGGAAACTAAGGGATATTAAGGCCTCCTTTTAATAGAGTATCGGACCAAATCATTAACACATAGTGAATACATGAACTCCTCAAACTATGGTCATCACCGGGAGTGGTCCCGATTATTGTCACTTCGGGGTTGCCGGATCATAACTCATAGTAGGTGACTATAGACTTGCAAGATAGGATAAAGAACTCACATATATTCAGGAAAACATAATAGGTTCATATCTGAAATCATGGCACTCGGGCCCTAGTGACAAGCATTAAGCATAGCAAAGTCATAGCAACATCAATCTCAGAACATAGTGGATACTAGGGATCAAACCCTAACAAAACTAACTCAATTACATGATAAATCTCATCCAACCCATCACCGTCCAGCAAGCCTATGATGGAATTACTCACGCACGGCGGTGAGCATCATGAAATTGGTGATGGAGGATGGTTGATGATGACGACGGCGACGAATTCCCCTCTCCGGAGCCCCGAACAGACTCCAGATCAGACCTCCCAAGAGATTGTAGGGCTTGGCGGCGGCTCCGTATCGTAAAACGTGATGAATCTTTCTCCTTGATTTTTTCTCCCCGAACACGAATATATGGAGTTGGAGTTGAGGTCGGTGGAGCTCCAGGGGGCCCACGAGGCAGGGGGCGCGCCCAGGGGGGCAGGCGCGCCCCCACCCTCGTGGCTAGGGTGTGGGCCCCCTGGCCTTGATTCTTTGCCAGCATTTCTTATTATTTCCAAAAATAATCTCCGTGGAGTTTCAGGCCATTCCGAGAAGTTTTGTTTCTGCACATAAATAACACCATGGCAATTCTACTGAAAACAGCACCAGTCCGGGTTAGTTCCATTCAAATCATGCAAGTGAGAGTCCAAAACAAGGGCAAAAGTGTTTGGAAAAGTAGATACGATGGAGACGTATCAGTTCGCCAAGGGCAGTGAGCACGGGAGCTCCAGC